>NC_134722.1:32157500-32330000 GCF_049634645.1 Pelodiscus sinensis
TCAAACCTTACTGAATTCTTTTCACTATATGCTGGGGTATATTATTTCCATTTTAGGGATGAAGTACTGAGGCAGAGAGAGATTAAGTTCAGAAATATCCACTCATTTTGGGTGCTCAATTTGAGACACTTTGGCTACGTCTACACTGGCATGAATTTCCGGAAATGCTTAAAACGGAATGCTATTCCATTTTCAGTATTTCCAGAAAAAGAGTGTCTACATTGGCCCCGGAGTTATTGTCGTAATGAAGCGCTTTTCCAGAAAAGCGCGTCTACATTGGCGGCACGCTTTTCCGGAAAAGCAGAAGCCCGCCGTTCAGACACGTGGTTAAAGGGGTCTCGCCGGGCAGCCGTTGGTCTCCTGCTCCTGTGCCTTGGGGCCTCTGCCAGGGACTGACACCCTTCGCAGGGTCTGTGGTTGCCCTCTGACTTTTGGGGACACCACCCTTTGGCCCCCAACTGCTTTTGCCTGCGGGTTTTTTTTCTGCCCTGCTCTGTCTGTTATGGAGCCATGGGTGGCCATGTGCCTGGTCGGGCCCCTGTTGGGGCTGTTCAGGTGACTGCAGCTCGTGCTGCAGGCCGGTGCCATGCTGTTCATGGACCAGGAGGCAGAGATCGCCTTGGACTTCCTCACCAGGGAGGCCGTGGCAACCGTGTGGCATCAGCACCCGACCGTAGACCGGCCCGTCTGGAGTTTGGAGAGCAGCACCGACTGGTGGGACCAGGTGGTCCTCGGACGATGGGATCCGGAATTTACGAATGAGAAAGCAGACCTTCCTGCAGCTGTGCACCTGGCTCACCCCCACGCTGCAGAGAGCCACCACCCGGCTGCGGGCACCCATCCCCGTGAAGAAGAGGGTTGCCATCGCACTGTGGAAGCTGGCCACACCAGACAGCTACCGCTCGGTGGCCCAGCAGTTCGGGGTGGGAAGATCAACCGTCGGAGTGATCGTTGTGGAGGTAAGTCCCAGGGGGAGTGTACTGCACTCCAGGCCCCGGGACAGCCAAGACTCCTGGCTGGGTCACCCAGGGGTTTGGGCTGCCCCTCCCTTGCACAGGCCCGGAGGGGGGGGCGTGCCGCGAGGGGGGCCCTGGTGTGTGTGTGTGTGTGTGTGTGTGTGTGTGTGTGTGTGTGTGTGAGAGAGAGAGAGAGAGAGAGAGAGAGAGAGAGGACAAAGGGAATCAAGGGGGGGGGGCCCAAGGGAGCGCACACTCACCCCTGCCATATGTGATGTGTTCCCTTGTGTTTCTCTGCACCCTTCTGCAGGTCGTCCACACCATCAACGACATCCTGCTCCCGCGAATCATCTGCCTGCGCGACGTGGATGATACCATGGCCGGCTTCACTGCCCTCGGGTTCCCCAACGGTGCGGGAGCCCTGGACACCACCCACATCCCCATCCGGGCCCCGGAGCATCGAGCGGGCCATTTCAGGAACCGCAAGGGGTACTGCTCCATTGTTCTGCAGGCCCTCGTGGACCACCGGAGCCACTTCGTGGACATATACGGGGGCTGGTCCGGCCGGGCACACGATGCCCGCATCCTCTGGAACTCTGGATTGTATCGCAGGTTGGAGGCGGGCACCTACTTCCCCCTGCGGGACTTGACTGTCGGGGATGTGCCTATGCCCATCTGCGTCGTCGGGGACGCGGCCTACCCCCTGATGCCCTGGCTAATGCGGCCCTACACGGGGCAGCCGGACCAGAACCGGGCCCGGTTCAACGACCGCCTCAACCGGGCCTGAAACCCAGTGGAGCTGGCCTTCGGACGTTTAAAGGCCCGCTTCCGTTGCTTGCTCACCCATCTCGAGATGGGTGAGCAGAATGCAACGGAGGTCCTGGCCGCGTGCTGTGTGCTCCACAACATTGTGGAGTGCAGTGGGGAGGCCTTCCTCCCTGCATGGATGGCAGCCGAGGCACAGACCTTGGAACAGCCCGACACAGCTGCCGTCCGCCAGGCGCGCCAGGATGCGGTGTGCATCCGAGAGGTCCTGGTTGACATGTTTGCCCAAGCCCCGTAGTAGGGTCGCCTGGGTCTCCCCAGACTACTCCCGCCCATCCTCTACCCTTCCCCACCCCCTCCCCTTACCTCCCCCCCAATTGTAAAGCGTCGGGTCAAAGCACGTCGACCGTCATTGAGTCTGTTCGTCGCGTGCGTCGGGCTTAGTTAGGGTTTTTCTTTTTAGCTTAGGCTAGGGTTTAGGCCACCATCGCCTGTCCCGAAGAACAGCCATGAGGATGCGGGGTTTGTGCGGAAGGCTGAAGTCAGCGTACCTGATTCCAGTCACCTTCCGTCGAGGGATCTCCTGGCTGTCCCTCTCCTGAGGTCCAGAAGGACCAAAGGATTGAGGTGGCCAGCTTCACCGTCATCTTCCATCGAGGGATCTCCTGGCTGTCCCTCTCCTGAGGCCCGGAAAGACCAACGGATTGAGGTGGCCAGCAACACCACCAATCGTCCTCCCTGCGCCTAGACTATGTTTAATTATCTGTTGTGTGCATCTTGTAACCGTTCTTGCTAGTTTGTTATCTATGTAAATATAGTTTGTGGTTTACATGTTACTGAAAAGTGTCAGCATTTATTTCTACACCACAAACCACTGACCACTTATGAAGGGCCCCCCCAGTGATAGAGTACAGATTTCGTTCTCCACACTTTGCCACCATGTTAAATTTAAGTGGCTACTTGGCATCTCACATCATTTTGTACACTACCTAGAGTTACACAATACCCAACACAGGAATGAACAGCAAAATAGAGAACTGTTTATTTACAAGGGGGGGGGGGGGGAGACCTTCAACTGGGACAGGAAGGGGGGGGAGACCTTCACCTGGGACAGGAAGGGGGGGGAGACCTTCACCTGGGACGGGCAACCCCTGTGAACGCTCCTCCGGGGGCCAGCCAGCCCACGCTGGGCAGACCGCGTCGGGGCAGGCTGCACGCGGAGGTGGCCAGGGGCAGGGACAGGAGCAGGGGCAGGGATGGGAGGGGGCATGAGCTGTGCCACGGGAGGGGTGGTGGGGGCCTGGGCTCCACCCATGCCATAGTGAATCGCATGCAAAATATGTGCTGTCAGCGTGTCCATTGTGGTGCGCATCCCTCGGCATTCGGCCAGGAAGGCAGCCTAGCCATCCTGCCACCACGGCAGGTCCCCCTGCACCCGCTCCGCGATGGAGGCCTGGCGTTGACGTGCCGGCGAAGCAGCTGGTCCCTCTGGCGGAGCCTGTGCCTCCGGGGTTGGCCTGCTGGGGGTGCCGCTGCTGCCGCAGTGGAGGGTCTGGTGCTGGGTCCCGCTGCAGGGAACAGAAGAAAGAATGGGTCAGTCAGGCAGGCCATCCACTGTCCCCACACCTCATGCCCTCCACCCCTGAGATCAGGTGACCCCACAGTTGTGTAGCTTGGGCCCACTCAGTTCCCCTCCTGCCCCCGTGTTGTATGTTTACAAGGAGTCCCCCCTCCAGTACTGTAAGCACCGGTCTGTATCCTGGCCCCGTGGAGGGCGGGAGGGTGCTTGTGCTGCGTTCACTTGTGGAACTCCCTGCCGGTGGAGACTGTGAAAAGGTTTGGGTTAATCACTGGTGTTAGACAGGGAGCGAGATGCATCCCCACGCAGTGCCTGGGAGCACATCTGGAAGAGGCGGTCTGGGCTCTCAGATCCCCTCGCGTGGGATATCTCCTGGACGGAACCAAAAGAGTGACTGGGTGGGAGGGATGTTCCATCCTTGCAGCAACACTCAGGGGCCCTTCCCCCTCTCACTATCCCTCCCACAAGCCCGGTAGCCCAGGGACATGTGTGACCACAGTGGGGACTTCCCTCGGGGAGGCAGCCAAGGCACCGGGAGCAGGCGAGAGGCTCGGTTCGGGTCCACGGTCACAGGACCGTGACGCTGCGGTGTACCCAACAGCAGCTGGCTGTGCCTCACAGCGAGGCATGGGACAGTGTGCCGTTCTCCGTTCTGCACCCTTGGCGGAGCTGCGGGCTCTGGGCTGAGTCCCTGGGGCCCTGGCCAGTTCCAGCCGGTATCCACCCTTCCCCCTGGTCCCGCCGAATGTGTGTGAGCAGCACGGTCCCAGGCGTGCTTTGCAGCTGCCTGCTGCAGCCACGTGCCGCTCGGTCACCAGGCTGCACGTGGTTGCATGCGCTGCTTGCTGCCTCATGCTACGCAGCGTGCAGCTCACGTGGCCTGAGTGACATGCTCTCCCCCTCCTCCCTCCGGGCACCTGCCCCCCCCCACCCTCCACCCCCCGCCTGTTGGGAGTGCAAACTGCACAAACTCACCAGTGGGTTCCTCCCCGGCCTTGGAGGAGCTGCTGGAGGGGGCCTGCTGGGCGGTGGCAACGCTGGCCTCCTCACCGCCAGACGCGCTGGCGCTGTCTTCTCCCTCCCCTGGCTCTGTGGGACGGTTGATGGAGGGGCGCTGGCAGGTGTCCACAGGGACAGCTGGGGCTTCCGGGGCTGGCTGGCTCAGAAATGCATGGAGTCGGTCGTAATAGGGGCAGGCATCTGGTCCTGCCCCCCTTCCATCGGTGGCCCGCACATACCCCAGCCGCAGCTCTTTGACTTTGGACGGCACCTGCTCGCAGTTGCGGCTGGGGTGTCCCTGCTGCGCCAGGTTCTGCGCCAGCTGCGTGTACAGGTCTGCATTGCGGCGGCGGGACTGCAGGTCGTGGAGACCCTCCTCCTCCTGCCAGAGGTCCAGGAGGGTCTCCAGCTCCCTTGGGGTCCAGGATGGGCCCCGGCGTTTCCGGCCCCTGGGGGCTTCCTCCCCTGCGGGTGCAGGTGGCTCACCACCCGGAGCTGCCATGCTGGGCTCAGAGGTGGCAGAGCTCAAGCTGCACGCTCTCCGGTAAGCTCCTGCCATGGGCGCCCAGCAGCCTCCGAGCTCTGTAGGAGCTCGGGTTACCAGGAAGTCCATGGCTCCTACGGGGTCTCGCGCCGTCCAAACCGCTTTTTTCCGTGTCTTCTGCTTTTCCGGAAAAGCTGTCTACACTGGCCCTTTTCCGGAAAAGCTTTTCCGGAATAAGGATTTTTGCCCGAGCGGGAACAGCGTAGGGTTTCCGGAATAGCGGCTGATTTTGTACAGTACAGCGTCGTTGCTTTTCCGGAAATTCAAGGGGCCAGTGTAGACATCTCGCAGCTTATTCCAGAAAAGCGGATGATTTTCCGGAATAAATGGCCCAGTGTAGACACAGCCCACGGGTCTGATTTTTCAGCGTATTTAGGAATCTATATGTAAACAGGAACTGAAATGATGGATCCCTTAGGGTATGTCTACACAACAAAGTTAGTTCGAACTAACTTTAATAGGCGCTAAACTAGCGCTCCGCTAGTTCGAATTTAATTCGAACTAACGGAGCGCTTAGTTCGAACTAAGAAAACCTCATTTTACGAGGATTAAGCCTAGTTCAAACTAGCTAGTTCGAATTAAGGGGTGTGTAGCCCCTTAATTCGAACTAGTGGGAGGCTAGCCCTCCCCAGGTTTCCCTGGTGGCCACTCCGGCCAACACCAGGGAAACTCGTCTGCCCCCCTCCCGGCCCCGGACCCCTTAAAGGGGCACGGGCTGGCTACGGTGCCTGTGCCAGGTGCAAGCCTGCCAGCACCCAGCCAGCAGACCCTGCACCTGGCACGGATCGAGCCACCCACCCGATGCCCCCCAGCCCTCTCCCTCTTCCCGGGACCAGGCTGGCGGCTCCCAGGAGCTTGCCCGGGACCGCAAGAGGCGGGCACCCGCCTGGGCTAGTGCGGACATCGTGGACCTCGTCCACGACCTCCGCACTAGGCACAGGAAAGTGGCCAGCTAGGGCAGGAGAGCTGCCAGCCTGGTCACCCAGGAGCAGGTGTGCATGAAAATCAAGGTGGTCCACTGAGACCCCCGATCCTGAGCCCTGAGCTTACAATGGCCATACTGGGTCAGACCAAAGGCCCATCTAGCCCAGTAGCCTGTCTGCCGACAGCAGCCAACCCTAGGCACCATGGAGGGGATGGACTGAAGACAGTGACCAAGCCAATTGTCTCATGCCATCCCTCTCCAGCCTTCCACAAACCTTGGGTAGGGACACCACTCCTACCCCCTGGCTAATACCACTCCATGGACCCAACCTTCATGACTTGATCTCACTTCCCTTTAAACTCTGTTCTAGTTCTAGCCTTCACAGCCTCCTGTAGCAAGGAGTTCCACAGGTTGACTCTTTGGTTTGTGAAGAACAACTTTCTGTTACTAGTTTGAAGCCTGCTACCCATTCCTTTCCTTTGGTGTCTTCTAGTCCTTCTTTATGGGAACTAATGAAGAACTTTTCTGTATGCACCCTCTCCACCCAACTCCTGCTTTTAGAGACCTCTATCCTGTCCCCCCTCCGTCTCCTCTTTTCTAAGCTGAAAAGTCTCAGTCTCTTTAGCCTCTCTTCATATGGAACTGTTCCAAACCCCTGATCATTTTAGTTGCCCTCCCCTCTCCCACCCTCTCTCTTCCCCTCTCCCACCTTCTTTTCCCAGTCTCCCCCGGTTTTGTTCAATGAAGACAGATTCCATTTTTGAACACAATTGTCCTTTATTTTGTACATCAAGAAGCGGGGCTAGGGAAGGGTAAGTGGAAGGAGGTGAGGGAGGAATGGGGTATGAGCCCCCGATGGGGAGGACTGGGCTGGCTCTGCAGGCTTCTGGGGGTGGAAGCTCTCCTGCAGCTCCCCAGATGGCAGCCTGCGGCAAGTGCAGCCGGTCTGATGGCCGAGTGCTGTGATGTGCCCAGTGTGGGTACTCCGGGCAATCCAACCCAGGACTGCTTTGCAAGCGGGGCACCCCTGAGAACTGTCTGTCCGGGGTGGGGGTCGGGACCCTTTAAGCGCAGCCCTCGGCTAGCCTGAGACAGCATCTCCATGCTCTAAGTCCTCCTCTGATGCCCTGCTGGCACTGCTTCCGGCCATCTTTAACCTCAGTTTAGGGTCCACTTAATGTGGACATGCTAGTTCGAATTAGCAAAACGCTAATTCGAACTAGTTTTTTAGTCTGGATCCGTTAGTTCGAATTAGCTTAGTTCGAATTAACTAATTCGAACTAAGTTAGTTCGAATTAACGTTGTAGTGTAGACGTACCCTTAGACATTAGCTGGAAGTGGAGAAGAGACTCTAGATGCGTCTATGTAAACACAATTTGCTTCTGTTTTGCTTAGATGTATTAGATATTCAGCAGATGGAGTGGCATTTTGCTCATTGTAATCAACTTAATTTGTGACAACACCAGCTATGTTCGTATTAACTGTAGGAATAGCTGAAATATGGCCACCAATGTTTGTAATTGTGTGCGAATACAGAAAAGCAGTACTGTGCTAAATCAGATCCAAATGGAAGGACTCACAGTTAGCAAGAGAACCATGCTAAGCACGGGCTCAACTTTTAGAGCTGAATGAGAAAGGGGGTGAGGGAATGGTTTTCGGGCTATATGGTCTCCTCTGCCTGGACTGGTTTGACCTATTGCCCCCACTGTTCGACGAACAGAACCAAATTGGCATCATTAGGTGCTTCCTTCTTCTGTTAATTGTCTTGGAGTTATGTTTCTTCTATCCTGCCTGTTAAGGGTGGAAATCACTTGAGACTGATGGGCAGAAGTCACAGCCAAAAAGTGAATGGTGACTGAGAGCCAGCAGGGTTTTGGTGGAAAGAGATGAGACAAGTGGCCAGCAGATCACAGCAGCACAACAAGTGGCCAGTAGGGCGGCAGCAGAGAGACATGATGAGTGACCAGCTGGGCCCTGGTTGCAGCTGGCTCCATGGGGCAGAAGGGTTGCATATAGAACTTTGTATGTTCAAATCACAGCTTCCATTGCCTTCCGTCACTACTGAGAATGCTCAGCTCTTCTGCAATCAGACCTCAGGATCTCAAGAGGGTCATACCGAAAATAGGGAATACATAGTTAGTGGTCACCTATGAAAAGTTTGGCTTAAATGACAACCCCAGCATCCCATAGGAACTCTGTGGAAGAAGCAGCAGTAGATAGAGATGGATCATCTTTCTCTTCCTGCAGTTCTCTGCCTCCTTCACTACACACCCTGGACTTCTTCAACAAATGAAGCAGAGAACAGTTTTCTTCATAGCACTGATTCATCACCAGAGCAGGCCCTCTTGTGCAGTGAAGCAGGGAGGGGTCCTGTGGAAAAATTATATGAGATTGTGTCATTCAAGGGTGGGGAACCTAAGGTCTGGGGGCCAGATGTAGCCCCCCAACTTGCCTGGATCTTGCCCCCCTGAGGTTCAGGGCTCCCCACCCTGCATTAGGGAGTCCGTGCTGGCACTCCTTCCCCCTGCCACTTCCCTGCTGGTCTGGAGCACACAAAATCTACTAGCCTAGGCCCCCCTAGGCGCTGGTGTGTGAGGGGAATGTGTGGAGTATCTTTCTCCTTCTCAGTTGGGGACCATGTCAGTGAGGACTTTTTTTTAACTTCTCACTTGTGTGTGGCCCCCGATTGATTTTTCTATAGGTCAGTGGCCCCTGACCCAAAAAAAAGGCTCTACACCCCTAGTATAATTAAAGACTGCCTCATGCTGCACATAAAAGAAAAAGGGATCAAATTACTTTTTCACAAGTGATTCTGATTCCAGCATCTCCTAACCTAAGAGTTTTTGACTGTTCAACATTAATAATGTTCTTTTAATGCAGTTGTGTGTAATTTCCTAGGTTTTTAGAAAAGTAAACTGAAAAATCAGAAGTATCATCATCTGGGTTATGTCTAGACTACATGGTTCTGTCGATGGAGCCATGTAAACTAGTTTACCCAGCAAAGGCAAAGAAGCGGGGATTTAAACAATCCTCGCTTCATTAAAATAAACATGGCCGCCGCTCTGTGCCAACGATCAGCTGATCCGGCACAGCGCGGCAGTCTATACGCGGATCTGTCGGCTAGGTAGGCCTTTGTCGACCGATCCCTTATGCCGGCTTACAGGATCAGTCGGCAAAGTCTTACCCAGCCAACAAATCTGCATCTAGACTGCTGCGCTGCGCCGGATCAGCTGATTGTCGGCACAGCGCGGTGGCCATGTTTATTTTAATGAAGCGGGGATTATTTAAATCCCCGCTTCTTTGCCTATGCCAGGTAAACTAGTTTACATGGCTTCGTCGACGGAGCTATGTAGTCTAGACATACCCCTGGTGTCATATCAACAGGAAATTTCCGCTTCAGGTTGACATCTTACATGGAAAATTTAAACCCAAATGATTAAAATTTGATATAAAGGTTTAAACTACTGAAAACAGGCTCATATAGTGAGAAGTATCAGGCAGCCTTAGTAATACAAAGTGCTATCAGTTCCACCTACAATAATAGATCACTGCAACTTTTGACATCTACAGGAAAGCTCATGTATGATTTGACCCACTGGATGTTTCCCTAGAGCAGCAGTACTGATGGACAAACTCATCATGCAAATATCTATAATGATGATAACATTTTTGAATTGCAGCCCAGAGATCCATGCCAATAAATACAACAAACTTACAGGACATACTTTTATGTGCTCCCACACATAATGCAATGAATTGTCAAATACGGCACTGCCAACACAACCATTCAAAAATCATATGTCAGGTCCTACAATATGGACTTAAAATAATGAAATCTGAAAAACGCAGTTTAATTTGCCTTTTGATTTGTGATCCTGTAGAGTACAATTGGATCATGTATTTAAACTCGTTCTCATAACCATATGGGAAGGTTACTTTTGCTTAAAATGAAAGCTGAGATTTTCACCAAATATGACTTCATGAGCTGGGGCTTTAATGAAACTCTCTCCTCCCCCACCAAATATCACCAAAAAATTTCAATAACATTGCAAAAATTAACAATACTGCAACTGTAATACATCTGGGGAGAGATAAAGAGCAATGACAGTTAAAACTGACACCCATACAATGAGATAAACATATAAAACTTCTTAAAAAGGTCTACCAAATTGGTTAAGATGGCAACACTGGGTTTTAACATCAGAAACAAGAGGCACTTGAACACTCAAAAGTATTTTGTGGGTAGTGGACCATTTATCATGACCACCATTCCACCATTACTTCTCTGAGAGAAGGGCTTAAATCAAGAATGATGCAAATCAGTTTAGTGGTTACCTGAATAGTGGGGAAAGACAGAGAAGGGCATTCAGGACACACATTTTCTATGGGAGAGAGACGCAGGAAAACAGTTAAAATTGCACCAGCCCTTACGCTCAAGCTGAATTCACACAGACTTCAGTGGGAGGTGGTTGTGCAGATGGATTACATGAGTGGACTTGAAGGGTATGTCTAGACTGCATCCCTCTGTCGGCAGAGGGATGCAGATTAGGCAGGTCGACATTGCAAATGAGGCAGGGATTTAAATATTTATGCCTCCTGCAAGGAGGTTTACAGGATCTGTCGAAAAAGTCTTTCTTTCTCAACACATCCCTCTCTAGACTGCCACTTTTTGCCGACAAAGTGCTGAGTCGGCAAAACATGGTGGCCATTTTTATGCAAATTAGGCATGGGATATTTAAATCCCTGCCTCATTTGCAATGTCAACCTGCCTAATCTGCATCCCTCTGCCAACGGAGGGATGCAGTCTAGACATACCCGAAGTGTTGAAAAGTCTGTGACAAGATGTTCTAGCCACATGCACTGTATGCGGAGGATGTCATATGGCAGATAATAGCAGCAGTGGATAAACTCCGCCACAGAGAACAGAAAATTACAGGCTTCCAGCATATTGCTTATATACTTGGCTCTGAAAAAGTGGCATAGCTTATCCAAAGGGGGAAATCGACATGTCATACGCAGTTATGAGGCTAAAATTCTCATATTTTATGTTAGAAAAATATAACTTTTCTATGCATTGAACAGAGAGAAAAGTTCCTCCTTCTCCTAGCCAGCAAATCAGCATTTTAAGATGCGAGTATTTTGAGTCAGATCCCATAACTCTGTCCTAATAAAAATCAGACAAGTGAACGTTAGAAGCATGTCATTTTAAGGGTCTTGCACGTCCGACTTCTGAATCAGAATTTTCTCTCCAGGAATTCATGTGAGGGTGTATTATAAATCTCAGAGATTTAGATTAGTCCCTTCAGAGATTGTCTGAGCAAAACTGCAGGAATGCTATTTCAAGATGAAAAAAAGAGGTTCTTTTGTATTAACTGCTCTTGTTGTAAGAGCCATGCACACACACAGTCTAAGGCCTGCATCAAAAATGTAAAAGACAAATGACATGTGTGTAAATACATTTATCAGTATAGCATCACAACCAAAGCTCTGGATCTGAAAACTCAGTTACATAGCTACATAAAGTAACAGTGCAAGAGAGCATGAGAACAGGTAAACACTAGTACGGTGTATGCTTTGAGGGGGACATTCCCAGTATAGCGAATGATAAGGTAACATATGTCCCCCTCAAGCCTTCCAGTGGTTGCAACTAGAAGAACCCCAACATTTTGAAAGGTTTGGAATTGGGACCAAATTTGAAAATTACAACTGGTACCTGTCTCGCAACAGGCTGAACCCAAAACCTGGTCTCAAGTCACTCTCTTTTGCACGGTGGAGTAAGCATTGAAGTCAATAAATTGCTATCCCCATATGAGATCAGAACTAGGGACAGTCTATGTGGCTCAGCTGGAAAGCTGAATTGATGAAGACCCACTGAGACTACCATCAGAGGTTGCTTGCAAAAGGCAGGTGCCACCCTGTTGAAAGAACTAAAGCCACAAGCAGGCTCACACCCAACCAAGCTGAAGGGGGCTAACAAGATATGAATATCACCCCATGAAGAGACTGTGATTGTGGGCACAGAGAGAACTGTGTTACCAGATTCAAATTTTGCAGTGTCAGCCTCTCTCTACTTTTGGAAGTTTCTTTAAAATGTCAAGCAGATTGCAAAGAATTATTGCTCACTGGGTCACATAGTCACTCTCCTTCTCCATGTGAGCTTAGCTGTTCCCAATATGCAGTGACAGTGCAATGACATACTAGAGCCATACGGAAGAAAATGCAGTTGGGAAACCTAGATAAATGACATAAGACTATTTCTTATTTTTTCTTGAAGTTGTTCCTTAAAAGCAACGTCTTTTACATTTTGTATTTGCTTAGCCAACTGGGCTTGTGCAAGTCAAAGCAATACCTCCTTCCATCTTCTTAGTTTTCACCTGTTTAGTTTCTGCTATGTACTACTACAGAAGTCAAGATTTAGAAACATACTCACTTCATATTATCTTAAGAACCAGTGACATTAACGGGAAACAGTCCACTCAGCTCTGTATTGTCCATCAGTTGCTTTAAAACCATTTATAAGATGACAAATACACACAAACAGATTTCTGTGGTTGGAACATCTGCACTTTCTCAACTATTTGTAAGGCATAAAAAATGCCTATTAGTATAAAAATTGAAGAAAAATTACCCGCAGGAGGAATGGGCATTAGCCATGCTTCACTTCCCCCCTTTCTGTTGACATTTGAAGCACTTTTTTTCTCTTCCTTTCTTTCCAATTCACAGTTGGTCTAAAGAGGTGAATCAGTGCACAGAGAAAGAGAGAGAGAAAGAGGGGGGAAAAATAAAGAAAAGAAAGAAAAAAACCACAACCCTCTTTTTGCCAGGGTGGGTATGAAATATGAAGGCCCAACAATTGTTTAAGCTCAGTGCATTGGAATAACATTGGTTAAATTATGGATAGTTTTGAATAGTGTCACTTTTTTTTCCCTCTGCAGATGGTTGTTCACACAAGGAGCCTGGCCTGCATAATTGTATCACTAATAAGCAGTAAGGCAATTAGTTGTGTAAGTGTGCTATAATCATTCTAACAGAAGAGATGACGAAGAGACAAAAAAAAGGAGGGGGGACAAAAATGTCTTTTCTCAATTCATCAACTGACAGCCATAATTAGATATATATAATTGAAAATTCCACAGTAGGGGGGCAAGCTTATACAAATGAATTTTCTTTGCTTCCCTTATGCATTTCCCCCTTTGCCTGAACATCCCCCCCAGAAAAAGGCAGAAATTTGTCCTTCCAGGGGAGTGTATACTGTATGAACCACAGGCTGCTCATTCAGAGCAATGATGTCAGAATAACATCCCCCCCACCCCCAGTACCCACTATGAAATAGACAGCTTTGAACTGGGGCTTTATTAGCTGTTTTCAGCCAGTAGCAAATAATACCCCCTAGATGATCTATATCAGTTTGTGGATCGCAAAATGTAAAACTCTAGGAGAAGAGGTCACCTTTTTTTCCATTGACATGTAGACGGCTTGTTTTTGGGGAGGGTGCGGGAGGAGCTCTGAGTTATAATAGAGCATTACATCATCAAGTATTATGGGAAGAAGGGGATTTCTTTTGAGCGAAGCCTGATTATCAAAGGCTATAATTAAATTTGGGCTAAAAATGCTCAAGTGCTTATGAGTTTGTGGAAACTATGCACAAAACAGCTTTCCATTGAATTAATCAGCTTGCAAGTTTTCATTATTCTGGAGCGTCTCTTTCTAAACTGTAAGCTCACAATCACAGCGTCTTTTTTATCAACAAACTCTCCTAAAATTTAATTGGACAGACCTTAACTGTGATTTTTTTTTCCCCTTAAAGAGAGAGCATGTTAAGTCTGGAGCTTGTTAATTAAGTTCTTTAAATGCCCCCAGCTGTGCAATAAATTTTCAAAGTAACACAACTGCATATTTTTTTTAACATTTGCTCCTTCGTTTTTCAATTACAAGCTGTTTTTGAAAACAAAATAAAAAAATGCAGAGAATTCCCATGCATCACTGTGACTCTCACTGGTCAAAATAGGAGAAAGTCAGAAGTTGCATTTGACTAAAATATAACTTGAGATCAAAGGAATGCTTCCAGTGGCTAAAATTTACTGTATTAGTCAGAGATAATCCAAGAATTGAGTTTTTTGGTTTTTAAAATCTCTTAGTAAGTTATTATGGCAGATGTGTGCAAGGAGAAAATGAATTATGACAACAAAAACCTTCTGACCCCAGACAAGAAGTGGGCCAATTAATTTAAGGGCCAGGTCTGCAAATTGGTGTCAATCAGTATAGTTTAAAAGGAGCTACGCAAAATTACACCAGCACAGGATCTGATCCCAACACCTATCAATAACTACTGTTGCTGATAAAAGTAGAACAACATGCTAAAATTTATCTTAACATTTACTCTTCAGCTTCTGCCCCACTGTCTGTATTTAGGGTCCTGATTTGAGTTAAAAATAACACATTAATTGGATCTACAGAGTGAAATCCCAGCTTAAATGTTAAGAACTATGCCTGGAAAATATTCTACAGTACTAATGCTTCTCCACTGGAGGGAGGGACACAAAGAAAATAATAATATGTGGTACCCATCCCTCCTTATTAGACCCATATTTTATGTATACTATCTATTATACATAAAGACTTTTATTTTCGGACAGTTCAGAAAAATTTGCTGCATGGAAACAGCATAGTATGGTACTAAGCACTAGAAAATAGCATTGCCTCTTATGTACCACGGAACTACCGATGAAATGATAGTAGATGGTACATTTCTCCTTAGTTTAAAGAGTCCACACAGCTGCCTCTGGACTCCCTCTGATGAAAAGGGCTAACCATGCTGAACTTCACAAACAGACCCATTCTCTGTGTTCAACAGTCAATGGTAATGGGAGGTTATTACTACAAGGGATACTCATTTAGTTTCCTCCTGCTTTGAAGAGCTGTTTTCAGATTCCAAGTATTAGCTACTCCTCATTTTAGGCCCCAAATTCCCAGTGTTTCATATAAATTTGGTGTCCCACCTAATGTTTAATTGTTGAGAATTACTTAAATCAAAAATAACTAGTTGTGATAGTTAGAGAGAATGTAGATTATGCTAAAGGGGCGAAGATGGAGATCAAGAACAGAATTTGATCATCATTTCCCAAAGAGATGGACTGTAACTAAAACCCAGGATCAAAAAAGCCCCAAACTTTGAAGTATTTGACACCCAGCTCTAAATTCTGCATCCAAATATTAATAATAAAATTACCCCAAATTAAATGGCTGGCACCTCTGCACTTGTGAAGTCCCTGTGACATTAATGGAACTCCACACCGGTGCAAGGGTCTGACCATTCAGATAGACTGTGGAATTAGGGCCACAGAGAGGGGCTATATGTTTGTCCAGCTTTAGTGTTAGTCACATTCTAGGACAGCAATTCAATCCTTCTAGTAAAAATCTTTACTTGTTTGCTCAGAATTTCAGGCCACTGCTCTGTAAGATTTCCCTCCCTCAGCTCCATCTAGTTTATATAAAGATATCATTTTTCATTAGCAACAACACAATCAGCCATGCACAAAGAAATAAGACTTATTTTGGAGATGTATTTTAAAAAATAATGTATTTTCCCTTTTGTTGCAGCAGCTGGCTCAGGTGTTACTCTCTCTTGCACAATAATATAACAGATCAGATACACTCAAATATATACCCAGGAATGCACATTCTGCTGGGCTTTTCCTCCCTGTAAGAATGAAAGGTTTTATTTTATTTTATTTTAAAGGAGGATTCTTGGCTTCATTTCCATGGTACACAATGACACATTTGGTCCTTTGTGTTTCTAACTAAGTAATGACATAGTTCCTCTAAACCATGAAAAATGTTGCATTTGACCAAACAAGAAAGGATGAACTTCTGGGAAATTCTATTCACTGGTTCTTGAATTAGACCCAGAATACAGGGACAAATCCATTCTTTCCTATAGCCCCCTGCCAAACCTGGCTACAGCTCCAGTGGCACTGCATTGTTTCTGCCTTACTCACTGGATACAGTAATATCAACACAAACTGTTCTCAACTGCTGAAGGCTCGATTCTCAAACGTATGGATATGTTGAAAATTAAATTGCAGGGTTTATTTGAATTTATAGACAGCCCAGTGAATGTATCTTTGAGATTTTCTCCGTCAAGGAGATAGATGTCACCTGCCAGGAGTAACATGATTCTATAATGTTAAAATGCCACATTTTCTTTGTAGGTAATTCTATTCAATCACTTCCCACAAAGATTTGGGTAATGAATCCTTGGACATGTGGGGGTTTTTTTTCCCTTCTCCCCTTTCCTTTGTTAAAACTCATGCTTTGGATATTTCTTTACTGACTGCAAAACTCCTCAGCTTGATTAATTTTTTTTATAACTCGTTTGGATTATGTTGGTCTATCGTTCTCTTTTATGAACGTTCCCATGTTTTCAGCGAACATGTGGCAGGGCAGAGTAGAGGAGGGCCATGTGGGGTGTTTCAGGCTGCTTAAACACTCTGCTTTCTCACTTGTACTCCTTTGGCCAGCCATGGAAGGCAGGAGGGGATACAAAGTTGGTGCTGTGCCTTTTTGTAGCCCCAGCCTCATTGCTACTATGGATTATTAAAAGTGCGAAATGAATGAGTCTCAAGAGCCAGTCACTACTGCATAGGAGTGAGTTGGTGTAAGTACTGCATGACCTTATCCATCAGATCCACTTGTGGTTACAAGGGTTTTTTAATCTTTTGAGCAATTGTAATTATGAATCGCACCCAAGTGATCTTCAAGAGCTGAGAATTCCTCTCTCTGAACACCACCACTTGGTCTGAAACATTAGACTGAACTATGATTGAATATGAGCAGACAAGTGGTGTCAAATAATTGAACCAATATTGTTCTTTTTCCTGTTTGTGAAGCTGTCTGCAAGTAGGCTGTTATTACAAATGGGCTTGTTATTTGCGATGTTTGGAAAATTTTATGCAAACTTAATCCAGTTGTTCATAATAAAAGTATTTGATTATTTGCTATTTATTGTATGATTTCATTTATTTAACTTTATGCTTCAAACACAGGAATTATCAGCTCTCCTACTTTGTTTTGACACATGGAAAATAAAACCAGTTGATTCTCACACGTCACAACCAAAAAAAAACCAAAAACCAAAAACAAAGATAGAATCAAACCCAAAACAATACTCTCTCTCATCAACAAATACCAATCTATTTCACACTTCTCCCGTTTCTTGGGGTGGATTATACAATCCTCACTCATGTGGGTGAGTAACATTATTGTTAAAATATTAAAAGAAGAAACTTGATTAAATGGGTAACTGCTCAAGCTGAAGATTAGTCAGCATATAAGAAAAGAAGCTGCCAGTAGTGCATTCCATGAAGGCCTCTCCAATTTGCAATGTATTGCCCTGTCCCCAGTTTTTAATATCTCTAATAAACTGGGAAAATTTTAGTATGTGGCATTGATAACAGGCCAGGTAGCCCCTACTGCTAGCCGAGCTTTAGGTGTTCTACCACACAGAAGGATCTAGCCCTCTATTTTTAATTGAAGGCAAGTACACCTAGAGCTGGGCTAATACCTAATTTGAAATTTCCAGCCATGGTGTCTGTGATAGTTTTTTATTATTATTATTTTTGATGCCTAGACCATGAAATAAATAATTCATGCTGTAATAAAATTGACAATCCGCATTTCCAGTACTTTGGTTCCATCCAGCCTAGGAAAATTAGTTTTCTAAAGGACCTGAAATCATACTCACCACAAAATGTATATAAGGTACTGAGTTGTTTTTTGTTTGTTTTACTTTTTCAAATTGAAAATCTCTCTACCACTTTATAATGTAAACAGCCCCCAAACAGCTCAACTGGTGACATTCACACAATTCAGCATAACTGACCACCAATGGAAAGCTAATTCTACCAGTTTTGATTCTGATATGAATTACATCATGTTTCTGTCAGCGAACTATGTTGCCTCGGTTGTGATGGAATCCATAATTTGGTTCAGATGATTAGTGGGTATATTTAAAACTCCTTTAGCAGTGGTCAGACACTTATGAATTTATTAGATATTACAAAGACGTACACATTCCCCTAAGATGGAATGTAGAGGATGCATTATTCTTTTATGTTTTTTTGGCATGCTGTAAGTTCATACACAGCTCCTCTTCCATTATTATTTATTAGTATTAGCTTTCATTTAACAAAAATGCCTTCCCATTATGTACTCACGAAAGAACTGTATTAGGGGTACAGAGGTTAGTCACCAGGAAATATCACCATGTACTTATTAACTTTATAAACGAGCGCTAAGCTTGGATGCAATAACTCCCATAATACTATATCACAATCACTTGGTTTCATATGCAGTCAGAACTATCTACTCCCTCAAGCTTAGGGAATTTGAGAGGGCTGTTTATTTTTTCAGACTCCAAGACTCACAAGTTCATGAAATTAAAACGTGATTCAATTTGAAAAGTTCATTATAGAATTTTGCCATACAAAACAGTAGCAGCATGCCAACTGCAAAGTAAATAGCTATTAACAAGTAAACTTCTTTTCTTGGTAGATCCTATAGGTTACACTTGTGGAATTTCAGTTCCAAGGGGGAAAAAACCACCACCCACAAAGCGAAACTTAGTGAAAAGCATAAACTCCAAAATGATAGTCTCAGATTTATTAACTTTACCTGAATATGGCAGTGTTTCTATCAAGACAGGAAAGCAGGTAAACTTTATTAAATAACATTTTGAATGGTCCTCTGTTAAAGAGGTGTTGTGAAGCTTAAATAATGTCAGGTAAGTGGTTTGATGTCCTCAGATAAAAACACCTATAAACAACTGTGAAATATGTATAAGTGCAGCTGTCAGTACTGCCTTAAGTTAAAGTTACTTGATACTTTCCTTTAGAAGACCCTGTTTTTCGTTGCTTATGTTCCTTGCTCTATACTTTAACCATTTGGGCAGGAATTTTCTATGTAGTTTCTACTTCAGTTTATTTTCTAACTTTCATCAACTAAAGCAGTTTATCTGTTTCCAGGTAAATTAAGGAAAATATGTTGTTTCCCCATGTTAAAAATTGCTCACATCCATTTGCTTGAGAAGCTCTAGCACATCCCTCTATGCTTTGGAGCTGGGACTTCTATTTTGGGCATGAAAAGTGGAGGAGAGAGCTTCCTAGGTGATAGGGATGATTCTTTTGCCAGCCCTGTAAATATCCACACAAATTTGATGAAGTTATAAGCCTCTGAGGAATCTGAGTTAATACATGCTCAATGTAGAATTTTCAGTTAAGTTCCCCCAAATTTCCATCTGAATGGAGTATGCTTTGTCCCCTCACCATCTCCAAGTGCTAAACTGAACTGTGAGGAGAGTAAGCCAAGAAACTTCAATAGGTGTGCTTATTATTTGATCATTTTATTTAGTGCTGAATGTCTCATATGCTATGTGAATGAAGAGTATTTTATTTTAGAATCCTATACAAAGTCTATCTGCTTTCGTTGTCACATTTATCAGAAAGAGAGCACATATGGTTGAAGTTCTAGGAGAATGACTGGAAAGTCTGAGAGCAATGTTCCCTCTAATCTTTTTCATCCATGTGTGGATTTTTTTCCATCCATGTGTGGAATAATTTGTATGTGCACTGAGGCATGTGTGAATGTGCACCACCAGTAGAAACAAAAAAAATAATCCCACCTAACTGTGGGTGTTCTACTGGACAGCATATGAATCTCTCCCTAGAATTTACACAACCTCCCGGCTTACAGGGAACACTCCATCCAGTGGTTCTGGTAGCCAATGGCAGTTAAACCATAAAAGTCCCATCTCCCTAAAAAGGGTAACAGACAGGAAAAGGTAAGTGTTGCTTAGACCAGGGAATCTTAGAGCACACAGATCCAGTGGATTTGTGCTCAATACAGCAGCCTGATGAATATCTAGCAAAGAGAACTCTATGGGGGATATGTGTGACAAATTTGATACTGTTCTTTTTTCCTATGAGGTGGCTGAATTAAGGTTGCTTAGAGAACTGAACTTGTGGTGTTTCCCAACTTTGACTACTGATGTTGTAACTGTAACATTCTTTTTTCCTTCAGGTTACTTGGCTGTAATTATTACAAATTGATAAAACATTTGCCATTTATTTATTTATCTAGTTATTTATTTGTTTGTTTATTTTATTTATTTAAAATATTTTCATAATCTGTAGTTCATTTAGGACCTGAGAGTTTGTTGCTCTGAAATCTGCTAATGGGAATAGCAATTTTTGTATGGACACAGCACTGCAAACCCAGCAGGAGAATGATAGGGTGATCAACTGATTAGCTATGGGGGTGGAGGAATGGAAACAGCACCAGGAAGCCAGCAAATCATCCAAAGAAGAAATCAGAATCAAGTAGAAAGTACCCATAGGGTAGCTTTTTTAAAAACAAAACAAAAAACAAAACAAAACAAAAACACTTAAAAATCCTCTAGAATTCTTAGTTTGAAATATGAAACCTTTCAAATGCATTCTGTTTGTGAGACTTCGTACTCAGAATTTCATGTGGTGTTTGGATTCAAAATGACTTCATTGAGGGTCAGGCCATGCTACCTCTGGGAGAGCAGCAAGTGGGCAGAGGGAATGTGATAAGTGTAGGCAGTGTCAGGAAGCTCTTTTCCCTCCCCACTGAGTTAAGTTTTATTATCAAGTGTCTTTGGAAAGCACTGTACTGTATCAAAGGCCGTGATGTTTTTAGAACAAAGAATTTATGTGCATTACAAGTGTAACCTACCTTGTTCTGTTTACTGAAATACATCATCATTTTGTGCGTTGTGGTTGCAAAAGTAATTTAGAGGATCCTGACAGAAATATATATATATCATTAAATCTATCCATTAATATACTTGTAGTATTATAAATATAGGGCTTTGAGGATGACAGAAGTGAAAACCAACTCATTAGTTTGCATCAGTATTAAAATGAGATACATTTTCTCTTTGGTCTGATTCAAGTTAAGTAAAAGGAGCTGTAGGAGCTCCCAGTCATTTGTTAAAACCAATAAATGAACACCTCCCTCTCCCACCAGTCCAACCTCCATGTCACCTCAGCCGTAAAATAGTAATCCTTTAGAAATGTTGTGTCCAATTTTCATTTGCTCACAAATGGCATGGGCGTGACAGTCCAAGGCCAGACCAGGGCTCAGTCCAGTTCAGATGACCATGCTGCACTTAAACAAACAATATTAGGTTATCACGATTTGCATTCTTATCCCAGGAGATATCAAACACTATAGGGGCCCTTGCAGGTCCAGTCTGACATAATCAGATATTATAATTCCCAACTATTCCTGCAAACAATCTAAGCAGACTTCTGTCAATGTGGTAAGACAGGACCAAATTCTCAGCTGAGCAAAGCTCACAAATGGCTTAGTTCTGCCAGAAACAGTGATCTAATACAGATCTCTGCTCCCTCTTTTCATCCCGCATTCCCTCTCTACACAAAGGGAGGGAAGAGTGGATGATACATCTGCATATAGGGAATTTTTGGCTACCAAAGCAGCACAACGGAACCAGAAAAGCAATCAAAGATATGGCCCATGAATCTGATATTCTTACCCCAGTATCTGGACATAATGGCATCAGTGACATTGATAAGGTCACTGATAATTTCAGTGTAATGATGATATCTATGGTATTCCTGAAGAATTTCTTTTCTAATTCACAATCCTGTTGGAAAATAGTCCATTCTCTAACAATCCCACAGAAGCTGATTTATTTGTCATGTATAGAAGTGTTATTTAATATTGCAATGGTTGTACATCTCTATCCCTGAACATGGGAGAAGCTTTCCACATTTTTCTGTCTGCCTTTTTGTCAAGTCTTTTATGGCTTGAGAAATATGATGCTCATAAATATTCAGTGGAAAATCCCCAGTGTCTAAAAACTGAGAAAACATCTTCTTTCCATATTTTCCCTATTTGTGAGTCCGTGTCGTTGAAAAGCAGAGTACAAATCAAAAGAGTGCAGAATATTAGTATTGCTTTAAATGAATGAAGCTAATAACAATTGTTATTTGTTCAATAAGATATTGGCATGAACATTTGCATATATAAATATGCTTCCACCTACCTTTTGCTTATAGTGAAGAATGTCTTTACCTGAGCTGATCAAAATCTTTAATAAAACATGTATTGGGTTGGTTGGGATCATTTAATTTGGGGGAAAAAAAGTGGAGTTACACTACAGTATTTGCATAGATATTTAAATTATCCATTTTGGGTTAAGTTTCCTGTTACAGGCAGTCCCCTGGTTACATGGATCCGACTTACATCGGATCCCTACTTACAAACGGGGTGAGGCAACCCCGCACTAGCTGCTTCCCTCCAGCAGACCAGGGAGACGCGAAGCTAGTGCCCCCCTCCCCAGCAGACCAGGGAGACGCGAAGCTAGTGCCCCCATCCCCAGCAGACCAGGGAGACGCGAAGCTAGCACTCCCCCCCAGCAGACTAGGGAGAATAAAGGATTGAGGGAAGTGAGGTGTGGGAGAATAAAACTGAGCTCTGGAGAAATGTTTGGCTACAGTTTCCCCTACAATATGTACCAGTTCTGACTTACATACAAATTCAACTTAAGAACAAACCTACAGTCCCTATCTTGTACGTAACCCGGGGACTGCCTGTATATTCTTGCTTTTAAGATATACTATGTTCTCCCTAAGATACATCACCCATGAAGCAATGTAACAATGTCTGGCAGTAATTTGGGGCCAGATAGTCAAAAGAGCTCAACTCCCATTTAGGCACTTAGATTAGGTTCAGATTTTCAAATGTGCTGAGGTCTTTTGAAAGTGTGGCCAATAATGGGGAAAAGGAAAGGAGAATTATTTTCTAGAGCAAAACTCAAACTTGGTGAATTGGTTTGGAAACACTTCACTCCGGCCATGTCCTTTCTTCTGCAAGCACCCAGAAATTGAGCAACGGTCTGTAATGTTTCTGATCTCTAGAAAAAGGACCCACACTAGCCAGATTTTCATTCCCACAGACCATGGACTATATACAAACAAACCATATCCAATGAACTAGGAACAGATTTCCCTGATATTTTACACCCCTTTCAGCCTTCGTAAGTAGGAGTAAAACACAAACTAAAAAATACAGGTGGTTGAAGAGCAGTAAGAAACTGACCACAGAAATGAAAAAGGACTGCAATCATAATAATGACCATACTGGGTCAGACCAATATACTAGCCCAGTATTCTGTCTTCCAACTGTGGTCAGTGCCAGGTGCTTCAGAGGAAATGAAAAGAACAGGAAATCATCGAGTGATCCATCTCCCCATACCCATTCCCAGCGCTCCTCAGAAATTCTGAGTACCTACACCCAGGCACATATTAAAGGAGAAAAGAGTAAGTGTTAGCTTACTACTCACAAAGAAGATCACTGTAGATGGAATCAATGAATTCTGAGATAGATGAAAGCTGGCAAGCTTTGCTTAGTCTTTTCTGTCAATCTGGTCGGTTCCAAATTGAGGTACTAAACATATGACCCAATTTATTAGAATAATTAGTAAGGGAAAAAGTTCTCCTCTCACCTCAGCATGGGAACCACATGAAAAATATGAGAAGAGTAGACTATCTGCTGAGTGCTGCCACACACATTTGGAATTCTACCCTGACTTATGTACGTGTCTCTGCCTTCCTCTACAATTTGTCATTATATATGTCTAAGTATATGTGTATGAGAGTGCATTCCAGACCTCTGTACTGAATAGGATGTCAAACATGCTCGTCACCATGACATGCTCTAGCAGTTGACTCAACGAACATACAATCCCCACTACTTTAGCAGAAATTCTTCATTGGCTCATGAACAATAGCTCTACCCTCCAATATAGCATAAGTTTTATCTAGTGACATAGGCAGAGGCTGTTGTTTGCAGCCATTATCAAGTGCTCATTGTTTGCAGATGTGAATTTGTTACAGACTACCGTATTTGTAGGTCTCTCAATTTCAGATATTCAAGATGACTGTAGTCTAGTGGAAGGAGTTGTGTGGGATTGAGTAACATACTGGATAAATGGGTATGTGTAACACTAGAAAGTGACACCTGCTTCAGCATTTATATCAAGTAGTTGAAGATGCATGATTTTGAGCTCCCGAGGTTCCTTTTCTCAGTACTGCATATGTACAGTTTAAAGGGTATCTTTCATATGGGGTCATGGATTCTTTATACAGGCCTGAACATTAGCTTCTGCATCCACTTTTTGTAAACATGGCTGTACATGTTGAATTCTTTCATCCTACATTGGTGATTAAAATATATGTGCCTACCTGTATGTGTCTAGAAGGTTAAGCATTTGTAATGATTATATAAATGAGATAATAAGATTGTATCACTTGTGTGTAAGTTCTGATTTTTAAAGGAATCCAATAGCAAGGCACAGAATTCACATCAGAATTTCATTCTATTCAGGTTCACTTACCATGCACTAAATTGGCAAGCTGCATAATCAACCATGTAGCTCTCTGCAAATGCCAAAGAACATGTGTACATACCATGTGACTACCAGCTGGGCAATATCATTGAACAAACGGCTGTCTTATGTAACAACAAAGCTTCACTAACCTTTCGTGTTCACCAACTGTGCTGCACTTTGCCTCAGCATTATGACTTAAAAAACACTTTTTCATACAGAGGAAAAATCTGGAATTCAGAGACTCTCTCTCATAGTTCATGCCAACAACTCTGAAAAAGACCTTCTGAACAACTTACAAAATGATAGTTCTTGTCAGGTGTATTGCAGCGAGGTAAGATCAGTGGAGAAAGAGACAAGGCTATCTTGGTTATCATGCTGTCACCAAAGTGTACTTGAAAAATTTGGTGGTGATCAAGCCAAACTTTTGGTGTTACAGGGTCTGAATTATAGGTATCTCTAGCTTATAAGAAGCACACAGGATCTTTTTAAGGGAACACGCAATACACTACGATTATTGAGAATACAAAGTAAAAAATATATACATTCACACACATTCTCACACACCAGTCCTGCCAACATTGTTATAGTCTAGCAGCACCTTAAAGATTAACAAAACCACGAAAGCTCATGATACCATCTACATGTTTTGTTAGTCTTTAAGATGCTACTAGACTATTTGTTGTTTTTAAAGTTTTTCCAGTTACAGACTAACTTGGCTACCCCTCTGAAGCTTTTGAACACTGTTATAGTTACCAATCTGTTGCTCACATCAACCTGGTGGCCACTTAGGCTGAGTGCGAGAGAGGAGCTGGGCTTTGTTGATTTGGACCAATGCTCTGGATCTTAGTAGGACACAGCCCAAAGAACCAAGCAATACACCCCATCTTTTATAGGAATCCCTTCTCATGCAAGTCTATGGATTTTGCCGCATCCTGTTGTAATTGGTCACTTTGCAACATATGTTAGTTATTTTCATTGTTGTTTAACTTCAGTCTGCTAATGGCTTTTTCTGGGTGTTGCTCCACCCTGGTTTCGATGGGACTTATTAGCTTCACATGTTGGAAATGCTTGGTTCTAACTTCAGGGTTCTCAATCTGTCCCCTACTCATTACCAAATACTATGGACAGACTGGATAATTCCTTTACTCCCCCAAGTCTCTGGCCCTTCCTTTGACCATATGAATTCTGTGCTGGCCTTCAAATAAATCTCCTTTAAAACCCTCGCATTCTTCAATCACACCAACAAAAATTATATAGTTGTTTCATATATGTAAGGAATACATAGTTGCTTTTGTAAAAACAGATCTAGTACAAAATATTCTAAGATTAACGTAACTACTATTATTACAAATTCTTCCATAATACAAAAACAAACCAACCAATCATTTTTATGCTCTTAAAGAAGAAAACAGTCCTAAGGGTAAAAGGGTGACAACAGTGACTCACAAGGACCCTTCTAGTCTGACCCTGCCTTAATAACACACACAATCAGCCTGCTTAATATATCTTTACCAATGGCACTAGGCCGTTCGTTCCTGCTAGTCAGAAAGGGTGACTGGCAGGGCACACTGAGGCACATTACATTACATAAGGCTACATTTTAGTTTCAGAGCTAAACAGTGAGCTGAGAGACCAGCTACTGTGGTATACAAAGACATCTGATAAATGTTTCCTGGGTCTGTACATGCTCCGCCACTAAAATCTGTCCGGCTGGGAAGATTAATTTAGACAGCAAGGAATTCCATGGGAGATTCAGCAATTATTGTTCCATAAGCATGTTTCTGTCTAAAATATATATAGTATAGTATTAAAAAATGAGCTAGTTTCCTAATCATTTTGAAAGACAAACTGTAACCACTCTGAGGGGTAGCCGTGTTAGTCTGTAATTTTAAAAACAATGATGAGTCCTGTAGCATGTTAGAAACTAACAAAAATATATATCTAGTATCATGAGCTTTTGTGGGAAAAACCAACTTCCTCGTTGCTCATTTGTTAGTCTCTAAGGGTATGTCTACATTACCACCCTAGTTCGAACTAGGGTGGTTAATGTAAGCAACCGAAGTTGCAAATGAAGCCCGGGAATTAAATATCCCGGGCTTCATTTGCATTTTGCTGGGCACCGCCATTTTTAAAGCCCCGGTAGTTCGGACTCCGTGCCTGCGGCTACACGCGGCACGGAGTAGGTAGTTCGAATTAGGCTTTCCATGATGAGTACCGGTAGTTCAAATTAGAAATCCTAATTCGAACTACCTACTTCATGCCGCGTGTAGCCGTGGGCACGGAGTCTGAACTACCGGGGCTTTAAAAATGGCGGCACCCGGCAAAATGCAAATGAAGCCCGGGATATTTAAATCCCAGGCTTCATTTGCAACTTCGGTTGCCTACATTAACCACTCTAGTTCGAAATAGGGTGGTAGTGTAGACATACCCTAACATGCTACAGAACTACTGGTGGTAACCACTCAGTGCATAAAGTCTTTGGTAGTGTTCTCTTTTTTGCTTGTAAAATGGTATTTCTTCAAAGATCACTCCACAATATGAGAAAGATAACTATGAGGTCTGAGTGAAACCTCACGAACATGGAGATCAGTTAGAAATTGGGCCATACACATTGCTGGGGTAAACTAAAACAGCTTCATTTTCTGCCACAATTTATACCAAATGAGGACCCTGGCCATTGTTGTTTCCTTAAATTGGTGTTACTAGCCTTAAATTGTGAAGTTACCTTGTGTTAAACATAGAGAAGTTCAGGTATTAAAAAACTAACATTTTTAGCTCACAATGAGTATACCTTTTGTTAGTTCTATTCACCTATTAATTAGCTATGACAATCTACTTGGGTATCTTCCCTCTGAGTTGGGTTTTTGTAAAGAAAATAGTGGTGTTAGTAATAAAAATAAGCTAAAAGAAAATAAAAAATATCTCAACCAGAAAACAACTATATAAATACCTAAATAATCTATTGCATTTATCACTACCACTCTCTACCACTATTGAGTGAGTGCTATTCAGTAGTGTCTGCTATTCAGTCATCAGTTTCCTCTAACCATAAACTCAGACTTATTTGTTTTCTCCTCCTATTTAACCCATAGGGAAAATATCAACAGAAACACTCCGGGGGGCGGGAGGGTAGCTGTGTTAGTCTGTAACTTTAAAAACAATGAGCAGTCCTGTGGCACCTTAGAGACTAACCAAAATACAGAGGATCGGGAGTTTTGGAGGGGGGGGGTGTAAATCCTACTTCACATAAGCTTTCATGGGATGGAGCCCACTTTCTCAGATGCATGAAAATGGCCAAAACTTACGGTCAAATAAATGTGTTGGTCTTTAAGGTGCCATAGGACTTCTTGATATGTTTGCTGACTGAAAGAGGGAGGGAACTGCGCATTGGATGATATTGCTCTGCTTTGATGATGGGCACGGCCAGCCTGAGCCATTTGTGCGCCCTGGGCCCTGGGAGCGTGGCGGCTCCGCCCCCGGGTGTGCAGCGCCCTCAGCCCCCCTGGGCACCCAGCGCATGTGTGGCTCTGCCTCCGGGCGCATGCGTGGCCCCGCCTTCAGGCACCCGGCGCATGTATGGCGCCACCCTGGGTGCGTGAAGCATGCACGGTGCCGCCACCCCCCCCAGTCCAGCAGCCCCGTGCAGCGCGCCCTACAATGGGGCTCCCCGGGCGGTAGCCCAGTTGGCCCATACCTTGGTGTTGATGATGGGAAAGCCTCAGGTTTACATTCAGAGCATGACATATTCTCACCTATCATAACTACAGAAAAAAACTTCATCTCTAGAAATTGTAAAGAAAAATGGAATAAAATGCTATATTTACAGCACATATACTCATATTTTGAATCTCCAGCCTGAATAAAATTAGATGCCCTCAGTTGAGCTCTATTCCCATTGACTTTCCTAAATGTTATTCTTTTTAAAGATACACACACACACACAAACTCATTTGTAACCATTATTTGCTTATTTTCTGCTGAAGGTCTGCTAAATTCAGCAATTCTCTCCTCACTTTTTGTGACTGGGTCACAGAAAAAGCAAGTCAGTAACAGCTCAGGAATTACAAATTCATGCATTTCTTAACATGTGCCATGTCATGGACTGGGGATGCTACTTACTCACTGCCCTTAATGAACAATCACCAAAGGGTCACTGGCTTTGCTGCCTACAGGATGAATTGACCCAAGAAACAGTGTTACTTGAACTCATGCAAACTTTTACCCCAGATAAGTATCTAGTCTCCTACCACTTCATAGCAATGGGAAATAGCAAAATGGCAGTACTGTATTACCCATACATGCAAAACCTGAAATACTTCATTTACACAGCAATCTCACCATATACACAAAAGAAAAAGCTGTCTTTCCCAAGATCACACAGGTCAAGCTGGAAATAAATCTGAGCATCCTGAACCCAACTTCCACTGCTCCATAAACCAAATACTAGTAAGCATTGAATTGTGAATAAAAATAAATGTACAATATGCATTTCATCTTTATGAACACAGTTCTCAGCTTTGATTTCAGACTATGGCATTTACTGTTATTTTAACATATTTATATCAACAGTAATATTTAAAAGATGCATATCAAGGGAAAACAGTCCCCTTGGTAAGAAATGATCATCTGAAAAATACAATTTTGCTAAAAGATCCAGAGGATTATTGAAATTCTATTCCCACTACAAAGCACATTTTTATGACCAAAAAGACAATTATGACCTCTATCATCAGAGCCCTTCCCATCAATTTTCCCAAACCAAGCATTAAATATTATATTGTCTTAGGCTCATTCAAAACATTCTTATGCTGCTAGGTGGCAGCTACTTCTTATCCACAAGGGCAAGAGGTTCATGACCTGTACTCCCTTCCAGTAGATATTTCTCCATGCAAATAATGGGAGACCATACTTTAAAAGTTCAGTTAAGCTCCTTTGGTTCATCTCAAACTCATTATAATGCAAGCCTATACACTGAGACTGACAATGGTCCCTGTCCTTTATTTCTTTAATTAGTACTGTCATTTTTAATACATTGAAAAAAGGGATGTTGTGTCTTATCCTGAAATTTTCAATGTGTCTATTTTACAAAGTAAAAAATAAATAAATCCTCAGTACAACTATCAACTAAAGACAGGATCTTTTCTGTGGGTCATTAATTTAATTCCATTTTTGGATATAGGACACAAAATTTCTTTAAACA
The DNA here is from genome assembly GCF_049634645.1 of Pelodiscus sinensis. NCBI lineage: Eukaryota > Metazoa > Chordata > Testudines > Trionychidae > Pelodiscus > Pelodiscus sinensis. The sequence goes on from NC_134722.1 coordinate 32,186,905, forward strand.
AAAATGTCAGATTGTTAAATGTCTTAGCTATAGAGTGTCCTGGTAATTCAATCCCTTGGATTTGCTTGGATGTCCTAAAGTGTTTTGAGTGCAAACACTGGAAGGAAACTGCAGCACCGGTCAGTCCTCTCTTAAATCTTCTTATGGATTTCATTTGCTGTGTGGCCTGAGAGAGGTCAAAAGGTTTTGGCATAGAAGTGGAATTCTAGAAATAATCACCTTATAGACCCACTAAATCAATCATAATTAATGCACTTGCCTAGTTCTGTCAGAGGATTGCTGCTAGAGGGCAAAATAAAGAGGCCCTTTCTAATACAATTTGAAAAGAGATCAAATCTGTCATTTCATCTAATAATTGAGCCAAATGAGAAAAGAGAAGGGTCAAAGTTCATCCTGTGACCTTATGTAAACCCAATAATACATAATTCATTTTCATTTTATGGAATTTATAAGATGCTGTAAACTGTCAGAGTACAGACACATCTGCTTTAGCTTCCACCAAACTCTCTCCTGTTTACCAAGCAACTCACACAGAGCTGCCAAAACTTTTATGTGGTATATTCTGGAAGAATAATCCAAAAGCCTTCAATGGGGACTGGTATTTAATTCTTTCTTCCAAGCGTGTGAAGTTAATAACTGAATAAATCACTCGCAGTTCTTTCTAAATGAGAGCAAACCTGTAATTTTTTGATTGAAATTTACAAATACAGTTAAACATGTTTTCATGCAAAATGGCTTTTCTTTTATTATTATTATTATTATTAAGAATATTATTATTGAAACTAGATTTTTTTATAATACATATGCATCCTGAGCATGCAGTACTTTCATTCCACCCCCTTTGCCCAGTCATTAGGTTGCAGCAGATAATTTACAGGCACTAGATATTGCCATTGTTAACTATTTAAAGCAAATGGTGTAAGGGAATGCTTAGAAGTTACCTCAAATTGTCTTTTTAGGTGGAAAACATTAAATTCTACCTGAAGTAAATACCAAGTTATTTCTAACCCATTTTATTACAGTATATTCACACCATGGTGTATTTAGCTTCTTTCGGGGTCACATTCTCCTCTCAGTTAATTTATTTAGGGTTCCATAATCAGTTCCATTATGTCCAGATGTTACATGAATGCCAGGGACCTATTCCTCACTATTTACCCCAGGTATTATCATTGTGCATTACACCTTGTGGAACATTCTGTGAATCCATGGCTTTGTATTTTCCTTAGACATTTTTGGCAAGCAGTTCTTAGAAATTATTTTTTATATTGCATTTTATACTGTTTGTAAAGAGCTCAAGACTGGATATAGCACTAATGGAAGTCAAAAGAAATAAACAGTAAACAACAAAGAAATAGATTAATATGTGGTTACATTGTAGAATGTATTTTCCACTATTTATACTGCTGAGTGGAAATTGGACAGAAAATCTAGCACTGTCTGCTCAGTTTAGAGTTTGTGGACACAATAAAGGGATCACACACAGCCCCAAAATCCAACCACTTTGTACTGCCTGGATGGTATAAGGCTTCCAGAAGGATGCCTTAAATCATGCCAGAGGCTTTGTAGGCCTCTGGCCAATCCAGAACAGAGAAGTAAAAATTTGGCTTCCAGCTATCTTTATTCCATGTTCTCAGCTACACCAAACTGAAGACTGAGCCTTTTGCTTATACCAATTCCCAGTTTCACAAAGTTATCCTTAGTTCAACAATAAAGGCAAGAGACACAATAAAATTCACCATTAAGACGGACTGAGATATACTGTAAGGTATCCCGACTGTAATTACAGATATAATATGTGAGAGAGTTACTGAGAATAGCAAAAACACTAATGTGTATGTCCATAGCAAATTTCAAAGTGCTTTACCAGCATTAACTAACCTTTCCTTACAACACTCCTCTGAGATAGATGAGTGTCATTTCCCCCTTTTTATGGATTGGGAAATGGAGGCAAAGAGACAAGTTAAGTCCAGGCCAAACCATAGCCTGTTAAAGTATATTGAAATAGCAAAGAACAACCCTCATGCCAATGATTCAGGCTGGCGGGGTCAGAAGGTCCAGAGATCAGGCTCCAGCTATGGAAGACACACAGCAATGAAATAGCCCCAAAGCCTGATCCCCCTGAACCTGGGTTGACTGGCATGAGTCAGATGGGTCTTTTTCTTTGGTATGCAGGCATAACCTTACAGTCAGAATTAGAACCCAGAACTTCTGAGTTCCTGCCTTCCCCCTTGTAGTTTTTACTAGACACAGAAGATACATCTTTGCACACGCATGCAAGCACACACACACTTACTTAAAATTGCCTTTTGATCTTGTTTGTGAACTATAAATATCTAATAAAAATGCAATGTGTATGTCAGTCTCTCAGGGTTCACGTTAAGCTTTTTCTATTTACCCTTTTGGAGTCTGTAGTGACAACAATCCTTGAATTCATCATATTGTTTAAGGATGACCCCTGGCCTTAAGGTCATAGCATCCCCTGAGGTCATCTGCCCATCTGATTAACACATTCCATAATTTTGGAGGTGGCCAATCTAGTGGTCTATTCCATTAATCACAACAAGGGCACCAGAAGCAGTATGAAGAAAACACTGAGGTTATCAAATCCCTGCAGGAGATTAGGAAGTTAGATAAGCATTTGAAGTTTAACAAACAAAACGTACATGAACAAACCAAAAAGCATTCATGGCCTGTAACCTGACACAGGCAAAGCAGCATGAGAAAAACAAACACATCAGCATAATCTTCCTCCCCCTCATCTCACTCTGACTAGAATTTCATAAAGCTCTGATAGTTGTTCTTGAAGATAATATACCTGTCTGGTCTTGAGAAGACAGTTTTAAATATTTTCCCTTTTGACTTATATCAATCAAATTGCCTGTATAATACATCATTGAGTAAGAGATGTCTACATAGCAAACTAATGTTCATCCAAGTAAATTCAGGTGACTACTGCTGTACCTGTAATGGCAGTAGACCCCACTCATCTGCATGCAGAACGGAACCCGGGGCTTCTTGAGCTTAGAACATGAGCCTCAAGCCAGAGGACTGTTAGCTAAGGCTGTAGAACAGACTCATCATTATCTCTGTAAGTGGTCTCAGCACCACTAGATGGGACAGTACAGCACACCCAGAAGGTATGAGGGTTACACATCCTCCAGTTTGCGAAGAATAAATGATGGTGAAGCTGGGCAGGAAAGAGAAAGGGTAGACAGTCCCTACATCTTCAATCTTTACAGCTGAATGCTTACTTAAAGATAAGGGCCATCACATGATCAGAAAGGAGCTTTATTCTCGTGCCCATAATTTTACAAGCACAATCAAGAATTTGTGTGGGCAAACTGCATTTACAGCTATGGGCCACACAGAAGCTCAAAATGAAGACATTTTTCCTTCTCAGTTCATTCTCATTTCAGTTGACTGTGTGTGGAAAGCTGGAGACACAGAGTCTGCTTTAATACACATTTGAAAACTTGGCCTTAAATATTTAATTGTAATTTACAAATAGGTTTATGATCTGGCACATGCTGGCTATGAAGAGGAAGATGCCATTGTGGATTCATGAAGTAGACAAATGATCCCATGACACTAATAAAGCCTCAGGATCAGAGCAATCCTTAGGATTTATCCCTGTCACTGAACCATTTGTGCCTTTGTTATATTTTTTCCCTGCTTCCCTCTTGCTCCCAAAAGAAAGTAACGTTAATATACTACATTTGAAAAGTTGCAATTTACTTCTCCACTAGTGCCTGGCCAGTAGGGAAGCAGTAAAGAATAGTAGGGAGAAACCAAACTTTTCTGTCTGCCTGCTTGCAGGATGGACAATCCAAGGATGCAAAGGTAAAACTCAGCACTAGAAACAAACTCAAAATCCAAGCAGGCTGAGACAAGGTCTAAAGGTCCCTCACTTCCCCATCAGGACAGATAGAAAAATCAAGGGCTAAATCTAGCTCTACATAATTGGCTATGGTCATTACAACGCATAGGATCAGATACTCAGTGAAAACCTGAAAACAGTGAAACAAGAAAAATACATGGATTACTTAAAACAAACAAACAAGGATTACTAATTACTCTTCTACTTCCTTTTGTGCTGCTTTCTAAAGCTTCACTTGCTATTATGAAGTTTTATCTTTAGAAAAAAGACTCTGAAAGAGATAAAGCATTTTTATACTTTTATAAAAAATTCCTAATGTGGAGACTGACTGCATGAAATATAGAATAATGATGATTTATTTAAGCATTGGTCATGTTTCAAGGTATAAAATCAATTAGACCAAAGAATTTATAGTTGTACATATGTTTCAGAGAATGACATTATTACGGCCATAATAAACTAAATATACAGATAAGTACCTGTTCAAAACATTAACAATTTAACCACTTCCTCTGTTTAATTTCTATGCTCATATTTCCTTTGCTTTGGAGTACAGATTTTGCTGAGGTATATGTTCAAACCTGTCTATTAGGAGGAGAAAACCTCCTTAAATCCATGCCAAATTACCAAATAATGGTAAAGCATAAAACAAATGTTATGCTTAGAAACCAAAGATACTGCTTTCTTACAATGCTCCATATTATTATTTCAGTTACTGTATATAACAAGCTCCATTACCAACATGTCAGTCACCACCCTAACTAAAGATGACAAACTAATTACACAAAATTATTAGACATCAGTACGTCAATGTATGAAGGTGATCAGAGGTTGATGGGTGAGACTGAAAAGGATATCTTATGGTATGAATAAAGAAAAGGGAAATAAATCTATCTTCAGGCTTTCTATGTAAAAAATTAGGGAAACTATTCAAAATTAAAGTAGGTTAGTTAAAGTGCATTAAACCCTCATGTGGACCCTCTTATTGTGAATAAAAGTGATCTTCATATTTTTTCTTAATTCACTTTCAAGATGTCCACACACAATGACAATGGAGTTTAACTAATCCACTTTAAATTCACAGCATGAGTTAATTTGGATGAATTTTTCCTGAGTGAAAATGTAGACAAGTGTTTGGGAGGGTGGATTTTGGAAAGCGGGAATACTAGTTGCACCCACTGACCTAGCAAGTATCATATTTATTCTGCAGTTAGGGTGACTAAGGTGACATTATCTTTAACATGCTTATCTTGATGTCAACAGACTTTAAGCACAAGCTAATGTGCTTTGCTGATCCAGGTTCCCAGTTTAACTACTGGTACATGTATACATATTTCTAAGCACAAGTGAGTACAAAGCACAGTGTTGTGAGTGAAATTTCAGCATATGGTTTTGGGAAATGCGTGGCTGTAATGCATTTTGAAGTGACTTTTCTTGGCTTAGGTTGTGTCCACAGGACAAGCACAGTATTTGGACTGTGAATTATAGGTTAGTAAGAGTGTGGGGAAGAAGTAATGCCCACTGAAGAAAGGCTGTGATATCTCAGCCACTTTATTTGCTCCTATTCTTTTGCTCTTCTTTACACAGAGTGTCAAAAATCATAAAGGAAGTAGAGAAAACAAGTGCCTCTCTAAATACAGGTGAAAGCCTATTGTAAAAAGAAAATTTAAGTGATCCAAAGCCTGACATGGACACTGTTGAGTACTACAGACATCTCCCCCTTCTAATCCATCTCCCTTTCCTGAGTGCAGACCACTACTCAGAACCATCTGGCTACTCACTGGCCCCTTAACAAAAATCAGACACATGCTATTTGCTATATTAGCAGCACGTTGCTTGATCTATTTAAATGGGTTGAGTCCCTTAGAAAAGTATTATTTTCTGGATGACTCCTCCAAGATCCAAACTCAAGATGAGGAGTACATTCATAAAAATAATTTATTAAAACAATACCTATAAATTTATGCTCAATGAATAGCTTCTGCAACAAGTTGACTTGACTTTACAGCTTAAGAATGGATGCTCCAGAGTCCACTTGTGTTTGTAGGTGTGACGAGATGGAGCCACTATACAGTCAGAGAATTGAGGCACAGAGAAAGACTAATACCGAGATTTTTAAAGGTATTTAGGTATTGCTTCACTCTGTTCTGCCAGGCCTAGAAACCAGTTTCATTTGTGACATTGGTACCAGGGAGTAGAGCTGGGCAAAGCTTTTTCTTAATCTTTCTGTAGTATCACTTCTAGGTAATCATCACAGGTAAATTACCCAAACCGTAATTTCTTCCTTGGGCAAAAAAGCCATCAACCTACAAATGTGGATTCTCACTTCCTATTCTCTCTAATATGGTGAGTATTCTTAATTTTGAATGGAGGGATTTCCCTAGTCAAAGGAAAGGCAGTTCAAATAGATGACTTGCATCAACAGTTGTCAGGATGATTGCTATGAAACTTTAAGACGATTGGCACTTGATCTATCTGCACTATATTGATGCTCTCATTTAACAAAGCACATGGAGAATTATGATTATGTTACTGATCTATGGACACAAATTAAAAAAATATTAATTTATAGAACATTGGCTTGTTTTTCTCAGTTACTAATCATGAGTTTAATTTTTAATGGAAAAGCATTGCTAGCACAATTAACACTCACTTTACATGTGCATCCATAGACCCAATTAATTAAATTTTATTGATGCCGAGTTGCTCTTTAAAATGCTTTCCAAATGCCTTCAAATTGATTTTAAATGGTTGATAGTGGAAGTCAGTTTGTAGTTTTCTTGGGTTATAGCCAAAACTAACCCCACGGCACTTAAAACAAGCCTTATATACTGTAGGCATTCCATGATAACCATATTATATTTTTGCATGGCAAAAGACACCGCTGTGACAATGTTACAATGTGGTTAAAACAAAGTTATATAGAAGGAGCTGTTACAAATTAGGACCTTTTTAGTAAATGACAGCATTTTAGGTACCATGTTATTTATTGAAGGACAGAAATTGTTATTCATGTTCAACATTGTGATCAGTGGGAGCGGAACTAGTGCAAATAAAATATGCATCTGATAGACCTAGCAACAGTTAAGACTCTTACAGATCCCAGTTTCCTTTGCAAATGCTTCTTAGTCTGTATAATTGAGACATCAAGATACTGATCCTGTGTTTACTGAAGACAACTAAAATCGTCAGTGGCTTTTGGTCATATGCTACATGACTAGCCCAAGGTCACAGATGAAATCTGTGTTAAGTCTAGTGCATTAGTCACAAGATCATAATTCCTGGCTTCTTCTATATTCCAGTTTCATGAATTTGCTCTCTGGACGCTACGTCAGTTTTATATTTTAAGATCATTCCCGCTGCTACCTTCTTCATAGATGCCTGGATGGTGAAAAGTGTCTATTTTATTTTTGAGGTCTATGTTTGGGGAAGGGGGAGAAGATGTGTCTTTATGCCATCTATCACTATGTTTGTAAATCCTTCTCTTCCAGCTCAGTGGGAGATTGATTTTCAAGACATCTCTTATCCTCTGATTAAGCACCTGCTTAGTCTGATTCTTGCCTTGATGTCTCTCATCTAGATATCTAACATGAGAAAATTGAGATGTGAACAAATATTATATAGCAAGCTAAGAAGTATATATAATGTACGTTTTATCCAGAAGAAAAAAGTTCTGTTACATTGATATATTCAGTAATATGAAAAATAATGCTTATCTAATGAGAGTAGTGTAAGTATGCCAGATGAAGTTGTAACAAATCTTCCAGAAAAGAAGCAGTGTTGTAATATCAGCCATAGCAGATTGGCTAATTGGTCCATCTTTTCAAAAGTTGTCAGTACTTGAAGGTTCAGAGCAAGAGAGAAGAAAGCAAAAACGAACATTTTGTACATAGCTTGTTAAGGGGAGTGATGAATGAAAGAGGGTGAGGCTAGGGAAGATTGGTTCTTGAAACTATGGGTCTAGACAGTACTGCGTCCTGCCATGAGGGCAAGGGACTGGACTCGATGACCTCTTGAAGTCCTTTCCAGTTCTTGTGTTCTATGATTCTATAACCCATTTCAAGTGTGAGCTGATCACATAATCAAGGAAAACTGATTCTTTGTAAAATATTATTTGGTTCTGACAAAAATTAAAGGTTTCCTGTTTCTGGTCAAAGCAAGAATACGGGAAGAGTAGAATTTCCTGCAAATATACTGGTATTTGGGATCTAATAAGAATCTAGTAGCATGGGGAGCAGCAAAAGTGAAACATGTTCAGGATTTACATCACAATCTTCAGCATTTCTGAATAACAAATTTAGGTTGTTTTGAAAAATTAAATCCAAACTCAAAATCTTTTTGCGATGCGACAATGACTGTAGTGTTAAGAGTGTATTCAAATGTTCATACTTCATGATAATCTCATAGCCCATCAGCGTAAGGAAAGATTTTCCCATCTTGCACATGCAGAATTGCACAATGGATAGATGCAGGGGAGAGCATATGGTGTGTTCACCTTCCTCTGAAGAATCAAAAGTAACCTGGTCAGAGGGAGGATGCTGGACCAGATTATACCAATGGTCTCCTCTAGCATAGCAGGATGTATGTTCCCTGTCATCTGGCGACACATCACCAGACAGCCTCCATTAATGCTATATCCTGCTCTTATCAGTCAAGTTGAATAACCGCCTTAAAATCAATTTGTGGTCTCAATAAAAACATGAACAGTTGATAAGATTTTGGTCAGGCTGGAGACAGCCCAGAACTTTTATTCTGTCACCTAAGTAAAAGGCGATGTCTTTGGTAGAATTCCCCCCCCTACCTGTTTTGATACTTTCAGAGGTAGAGGCCTGGAGCTAGGCCACTCATTCCTAAGTGACTCTTTATAGGAGCAGCTAGTAGGTTCATTGAACCCCCACTCCAAATAGGATTTTCTAGCCATTTAGACCAGAAAGACTCGGATCATTGCCAGTGTTCCCTGTAAGCTCAGCACTTGGGCAGCCACCCAGGAGAGATTCAGATGCCACCCAGCTGGTTAGCAGAGCGGCCACAACACCGACAGCCAGTAGCACGTGTTTCTACTGGTGGTGCACATCCACACGTGGCAGTTCACAGAACAAAGTTTATTCTGCATGTGGGTGGAAAAAAATTAGAAGGCACATTGGTCACTGCTTCTTTGTTTCAGAAATCCTGATAGCAGTCTGTGACTTTAGATGCTCCTCGCCATATTAATATAACTAGGAAAATGTGAACATTTCCTGAATCAGTGCTAGCTTTGGTCCTGCATAGCCCACTTCTTCCTGAGACTTAGTTCAAAAATTGAAAGATTCCCAAATGATGTCAATGATCATGGCTTATTTTAAAACACTTTCAGTGGCATCTGGGCATCTATCTCTTCTAGGCGCTTTGAAAAAATCCCAGTCATAGAGGGCTGAACACTCTTGCCTTTAATCAGCAAGCCCCCTATGGATCTGAATGGATATTTGACTGCATAAACACTGTGGGATTTGGAGAAGCTTGTGGAATAGCGAGGAACTGCCTGGCTGTTGTCAGCCTGTGTAAAACACTTAATGTTATTTAAACCTGGTTTTCTAGCACTTAATTCCACCCCAACGCCCAAATCATAAGAGCTCATAAGATGATTTTGTGAAGTGTTTTAACATTTAACACTGCATTGTAAATAACATTCTATGCAGCGTGTTCAATAGGAATTAAAATGTTACTGCTTCTACATTTTATTGTTTACAAATTTGCTTTTAAATGGAGATTTATAGGATGTTTCAGCTCCACGCTGACAGAGCTATATTAATGTCCTCACAGGGGTGTGTGAGTTAAAGCAATCTCTCACTAGACTGAGACAATATCAGTAACTGCCATTCAAGGGCTGTTCCTTTACCCCTTCCCTCGCCATTCCAATTTTAAATACATTTTCCCCTTCAGAGTGGGATGTAAAGCCTTTTTAAAAGACTTATTTTTCATCCTGCAACGATGGCAGAGATATACTACACAGTGGGCTATCTGCTTACCCTGAATGTTGTTTGTGATCATTTTTGTTGACCTGTAATAATGGAGCGTAAGGACATTCTTTCATCTTAATGCATGGGACTTGAGTTAGAAGAGCAGATCTAGATTCTCATTTTGTCATCTCCAGGGATGGCAAGTAGATTATTTCTTGGCACAGAGCCAGCTCTCTTGCAAAGTGAAAAGCGTTAGGAGATGCTTGTCTGAGTTTATGAAAATGTCCCCTTTATTTTAAATTCATCTTGCCTAATGCTTTCTGGAGCCCTTCATCCACCTTCAGCTTCTTTAAATAGAATAAATAAAATCAGAAAGGGAGCACCATGTAGTTGTGTCAGATAGTATATTTTCTATCCGTGTTCCCTGTAAGCTGTGCATATGGGTGGCCACGCGGGAAAGATTCAGGTGCCACCCAGCTGACTGGCAAAGCACTCATTGCTGCCAACAAGTGTTATACTGATGGTGCACATCCACACATACCTCCATGCACATCACAACATTTATTCCGCACATGGATGGAAAAAATTAGAAGGAACACTGTTTCTAACCTAACAATGTATAAAGTTATAATATCAGGATGTTGTCACTTACTGAGCAGCAACTTTTCATTCTTGGTGATGAAAATTTGTATTTGGACATCTGTACACCTTTTATCCATTGGCTGTTTGTATTTATTTTTAAGTCATCAGTTTAGTGTTTATCAAGTCCATGAAGACAAAATAACATTAACAACAACAGCTGAAATGTAGTGCTGTTTGAGTTGTCACCCACAACTCCCTCAAACCTGGCCTTGGGTGTGAGGTGTGTCATTTGAGGGAGCTAGGAGCACTGAAAGGCACATGGCTTTTATAGTACATGTATGTGCTTTATTAATGCGAACCTGGAAGTGACTTTTACAAAGACATGATATGAACTCAGATTATCAAAACTAATCCAGTGTGCAAGCTCTGTGCTATTAAATGAACACAAGATATAATAACAAGCAACTTGACATAATTAATTACCAGAAAATGGAAAAGGTTTAGTCGTTTTTATATATAGTGATATATTTGGCATAATGCTGGTTGGCACATCCTAAACTAGTACATAGAAAAGTAGTAGTAGTACAGTACACAGTAACAGAATACACTTAACTGATATAATGACGGCTTCACTGAGATGACGCCCATGTAAATGATCAGTTAATAAATAGCAGTGACCTATAACCAAGACAAAATTAGCACATACTTTGCTTAATGGGCATTCATTTTCTCTAAAAATGTCTCTCTCACTTGGATCAGCAATTTAACCTTCCAGATTTCTTGTATGTAGGGAGTGTAGGTACCAGAGCTGGTGATTCAGAGGTTTGCTGACAGACTAAAATTTGGATAGGACAGCATGACTCTAGTTATTTGTTCTCAAGCAGCATGTCTGAAAAATTCAGTTATCTGTTCATGCTAAGTGGCCAAAAGGAACTGTCTTCTTTTACTTGCTCATTTTATTTTGTAACATACACATACTTTTAACTGGATCCATTTGAAAGGCACAGCTTCAATCTTTGCAAGGCAAGCAATATAACTTGTTGTGCCCATCCTTCTCCATACAAATCAATTTAGCAAGTGGCACCATTTCAAAAAAGAAATGTTTTAGTTTAGGCACAAGTAATTGGCCTAGATGTAAATGGATCATATTATTAAGAAGTCAAAATTTCTGGGCTCAGAATCAAGGCAGCTCCAATGTAATATTTCTATATATCTAATGACTATTACAGAAGACTTTAGATATGTCAGTGTAACCAATTGCAAGAAACACATAAATAACAACGAAACAATGTAAAACTAAACTATGACTTAGTTTATTAACACTTGACTTAATGTTAGTCCAGCATTGCAAAATAATGGAGAATTAATTCAGATAGCTTAAATATCAACCGGAACTTCTCTCAAAAATATAGAACAAAACCAAATTTTCTTCTGATCTATATATCAAATCCATCCCATAACCAAAATATTTGAGACACTTAGCGTAATGTCCCTCATAGATTCTAGTTGAATATTCATAACACTTCTACCATAGTCCATTGGAAATTCTCTCTCCTGCCCCACCCAGGATATTCATATTCTAGGGCAAGCTCCCTCATGAGTTTGAATCTAAAACATTTAATAGTTGCTATGGTAACAAGGTACCAAGGAAGATTATGGTATTGAACAGAGGTACTTAGCCCATGTATCAGGGCAATAAAAGGTCCTTTTGGTAACTAGTTTCTGAGATTATGAAATCTCCCATGAAAAATCTTTTTTTTTAGCAAAATTCCCAAACATATAATCCAAAGCCATTGAAAAACATTGTCATTTATCTAGCAGTAGTTTAATTCATTTGCTACATCTAGTTCTACTTTTCACAGTCCTTTGGATCCTGCATTCTTAAAGTTTGCATGATACCTGCTTAAGATGTGATCTGAACTCTAACATCAGCATGAGAGAATGCAAAAGTAGAGAACATATAGACAGTACAATTCTGTGTCTGCGCTTCCTCCCCCATTCATGCTGAGTAGTAGCTTATTCTGGAAGAAGTTCTACAGAAATCAAAGGAACTACTTCTAGAGTAAGGAAACATTTCAAGTTAGCAAAGGTGGTCTAATTGGGCCTAAACTTAATTAATTAATTAAATTTATTAGTTTGGTATTAGATGATTAGCAATCTCCCAAACATCAGAAGACACAGTGTTAACAAAATTAAAGTTCTTTACAGGCTCTCCCTATATACCATTAAAAACTATGTTCTAGGGTCACCCTTGTGGCATAAAACTCAGTTTTTTTCTTAAAAGCATTTGTCCTCCTCCTTCCCCTAGCCCCCTCAAATTGTAGGCCAGAGGGGCAAGCAGTTGTTAAACCAAAACATCCCTATAGGTTTAGAATGAAAGTAAAAAAATCAAAACCTTCCACACTGCAGAGCACTGTTATGTCCTCCCCACTCACCACCACCACCCCGTGCAGACTGATTTCATAAAAATGTCAGCTATTAAGTTAACATTATTTAAAGGGCTTTAGGTTGTAGTTACTGAATGCAACCTAAGCTACATCCATAAAGGTCTGACATTGATCCCTGGTTGTATAAAACATGATACAGAGAGGCACTAAATAAATAATCTGTATACTGCTTCCAAAGCATCTCTATTTATCACTGCAGTAATGATAAGGATCTGATTTAAAGTGAACCCTGGTGAGGGTCAAATCCTAGCACAAGCTGTAATATGATCTGCAAGAGAGTGCTGATAACCTGAAACAATATGAAGAATCCCTGTCAGATAAATAAAATAAACTGGTTGTCCATTAAACAGCTGAAAACAGGCTAGCAAAACCGAACACAGACAAAACAATTTCTTTTCAAGAAGTACAAACATGCTCCACCTGAAATGCAAGCCTCTGCCTAAAGCTAAGCAAATAATGTTGCTGAGAATAGCAGGAAATGTTCTTTATAAAAAAAATGTCTACAGCCACTGAGAGAGTTTAGATGCATCCCTCAGAGAGCTTAAGAATTTCTATTAGTTTGTAAATATTTAAATCGACTTTTTTAGATATTAGTCATCAACTAATATGAACCTCATCACTGTGAGTTCTAAATATAAATCACTTATCTTTGGTCCTCAAAGGAAGGAAAATAATCATTACTGCAACAACACAGCATGGATGGAACTGCTTACTGACTCATGAAGCCTGGTTCTCATTCCTGTGTGCTAGCTGATGCAGGGGTTCTATGGAAAAATTAGAATGTAAACACATAATTCAAGTCTTTATCAGAATGCATATGCACAAGTAGGTGGAAATGGTACTGCAGGGGCACCTTTGAATTAGACATTTCCACATTTGAGCACTTGACTTTGCAATCTTAATGCTTTTTTAATATTCTAATACAGTTTACATCTGTGAATACTAAGAGTGAAAAGAAAAAAGAAAGGATAGGCTTAGGAGATACTACTCAGGAATTCCTAGCACCCAGCTGCATGATCAGTCCAATAAATCACATTATGTTGACTCACATATGGAACCCCACAATGACATTTTGATATTTTTCAGTTGGCCTGTGAATGGCTTCAGTGTTTTTTTTAATCATTTGTATTATAATAATGCCTAAATCAGAGCCCTATTGTGCTGGATGCCGTACAAACACAAAGTAAAGGATGGTCTCTGCCACAAAGAACTTATAGTCTAAAACAATGAGGCTGGCTAAGATTGAGCAGGAAACTGAGGCACAGATCAAATTGTCGTGTAAGCGTACAACCTTGAATAAAAAACATAAGAACGGCCACATTGGGTCAGACCAAATGACCATCTAGCAGTGACAGTGGCCAGAGGGAATGGACAGAAGAGATAATCATCAAGTAATCCATCTCCTGTCGTCCATTCCCAGCTTCTGACAGAGGCGAGGGACACCATCCCTGCCCATACTAGCTAATAGCCATTGATGGACTGATCCTCCATGAATTTATCTAACTCATTTTTTAACCCTGTTGTCGTCTTGACCTTCACTACAACCTGGCAAGGAGCTCCATAGGTGGACTGTGCATTGTTTGAAAAAATACTTCCTTTTTCAGTTTTTTAAACCTGCTACCTATTGATTTCGTTTTGTGACTCCTCCTTTTTGTAATGCATGATCCTCTTCTGAATCTCTGATGAAAACCATGTAGCAAAAAAAAATTTTTTTAATGCTTCTAGGTAAATATTCAGGAGTAGATGGTCACTCTTAAATTAAAAAACAAACAAACAAGCAAACCCCCACAACTTACAGTTGATCCTGTAGTGGGAAGGTGTTATTGCAGTGGTTCTTCAACCTGTGGTCAGCAGACCCCTGGTGGTTCACGTCGGTATTGCAGGGGGTCCATGGGCCCAATCCTTACTTTTCTTTTCTTTTTTTTCCTGTCACAGGGTCTGTGAAATTTTAATATATTGAAAAGGGGGTCTGTAAGCTCAAAAAGGTTGGGAACCACTGTGTTATTGTCATTGACTGTGGAGATTATTGAGGCTCTACGGATATCTTTCTCTGCTAGATTGAAAAGCTCATTACCAAATATTTGTTTCTCACGTAGGTACGTGTAGGATGTGTCTACATAGCATTTTGAGTGAGCCTCTGAGCCTGAATCAACCCCTGAGCCTTAATCAACAGACTTGGGCTTGCAGGGCTCATGCTCGTTGACTAAAAATGCTTTACAGAAAGCACCTTGAAGCTTCAGCTCGGGATGGAGCTCAAACACTCAAGCCTGCCCTGCTTCCTAGGCTTCAGAGCCCAAATCTGAGCTCCATGCAGCTACATAACTATTTTCAGAGAGCTAGTGTGAACCCTGCTAGCCTGACTCTGTTACCTGCTCTAGAAGGATTGCTCTAGAAAAGCTGTGTAGAGAGACCCACAGACCAATCAAAGCACTTTTTAACCTTTTATTTGTTAAACCATATTGTGCTCCATAAGTTTATAGCATCCACAGGAACCTCATAAACAGCTGATTATCTACCACAATCATCAAATATTTTTCAGTCACTGCCATATATGTCCTAGATTTATATAGTTATACTGAATCAGATTGAAAAGTATACTGTTTGCTTGCACCTAGCTTACCAAGTGTTCTGTATTGCGCCGTATCACTAACCAGTTCTCTTCATTATTTACTATTTCCACAGTTTTTGTGTCATCTGCAAACTTTGTCAGTGATGATTTTATATTTTCTTCCAGGACATTAATAAAACATTAAACAGCATAGGAACAAGAACCAATCCTGTGGGACCCCAATAGAAAGGACTGCTTGATGGCGATTTCTTCTTTATAATAATGTTTTGAGACCTGTTAGCCAGCTTTTAATCAATTGAATGTGTAGCA
Source organism: Pelodiscus sinensis (assembly GCF_049634645.1). Lineage (NCBI taxonomy): Eukaryota > Metazoa > Chordata > Testudines > Trionychidae > Pelodiscus > Pelodiscus sinensis. The sequence goes on from NC_134722.1 coordinate 32,202,628, forward strand.
TCTTAATTTTATGCTTTTCTAGTTCTTTAAGCAAAATGTCATGTGGCACCAAGTTCAATGCCGTAGAGAATTCTAGGGATCTTATATCAATACTATTAGCCTTATCAATCAAACTTGTAATCTCCTAAAAATCAAGTTGGTTTAACAGGATCTATTTTCCATAAATGCTTGTTCATTACTATTAATTATATAACCTTCCTTTAATTCTTTATTTATCAAATCTCATAAAACTGTTCCCTTATCTTTCCTGAGATTGCTACTAGACTGACAGTTCTACAATTGGTTCATAATGCTTACCCTTTTCAAAATTCAATATCAGGTCTCTTCTAACTATCTGGAACTTCTCTAGTTTTCCAAGATTCACTGAAAATCAACATTAACCGTCTAGAATGCTCCTTGGCCAGCTCTTTTAAGACTCTTGGATTCAAATTATCCAGACCTATTGATGTAAAAATGTTTAATTTTAAATGTTATTTAACATCCTTCCTAAATCCGTATGAAATAGAAAGAGCATTATTATTATCATTATATGATTAATAATTCATTTTTTTTCCAAATGTACAACAGAAATATCTGTTGAATAGATCTGTCTTTTCTGCATTATTAATGACAATTCTACCATATCCATCTAGTAATGGACCGATACCTTCACCAATATTCTTTTTGATCCTAAAGTAATGAAACTTATTGTCCTTAATTCTGCGGGCCATCCTCTTGCGTCCCCTTGCTTCCCTTAAAAATGTTCTGAAATCCCTAGCTTCTTATTTATATTAATCAGTAACATCACCTTTCCTTCAATTTGTATATATTATTTTATAATTTTATAGCTCCCTCCGTTTCCTCTCTAAACCAGAGACATTCACATTTTTCTGAATGAATTCTTCCTTTGTTTTTATATCATTCATAACTGTTTTCAGCTTTGTAAAAAAATTGGACTTTTTAAAACACACATTATATATGTATTATTGGCTGGGACTTTATTCTATTTTCACATTAAAGATCAACAGTACCTAAACAAATAAATAAAGATCAACAGTACCTAAACAACCATTATTTTTTAGTTCATCAGTTCCTCTTTATCTATCAAGACTAAGTCTAATATAGATTTCCCCCTTGGTGACTACAATGGCTTTGAGTCAGGAAATTGTTAGCTATATTATAGGTTCATGCTTAAGGAGTGTCTCATCCTGTTTCCTAGTGTGATTTGGTGGTCCATAGCAGACATCAACTAGTTCTTCATCTTGTGCATTATCTATTAAAACATTGATCCAAAAACATTCATGTTTATACTGAGTTGTCAGTGTCTTGGGAACAGGTAAAGCCATTTTTGAGATGTAGTGCCTCTCCTTTTATCCATGTAATCTTTCCTAAATAGACTATAACCATTAATTTTAATATTCCAGTCATGTGACGTATCCTACCAAGTTTCAGTAATACAAACTAGATCAAATTTGTTCCTGAATGAGCAGCTCCATGTTCCTCTTCTTTGTTATTAAGGCCCCCAGCATGGTTAAACAGGCAATTAAAGAATTGGTTCTCTTCATGTTCTTTGGTTCTGTGACAAATTTTGTTCTCAACCCTTTGGTTATATGCTCAATGAGATTTGTACTAATTAGTTACATGAGTCACACATAGGTGTTCCTCGATTTAGGTAAGTAACCAACATAGTACAATTTTCATGTTTCAGTTATGGCAAAATGGTGTACATTTAAAAAATTACCTTTGGCATATGTTTGAGTACTCCAGCTTTAAATCCACATTTCAATAGTGTTTGCATTAGTAAACTTAGACTATATCTACACTACCACATATGTTGGCATCATTTTTGTCTCTCAGGGGTATGAATAAGCCATCCGCCAAGCAACTACCCAAGCACTGGCATGGACAGCACTATGTGGGCAGGAGAGCTTCTTCCACCGACAGACCTCTCACCTCTCACTGGGGGCTGGATTAGTTAAATCAATGTTACTTCTCTTCCATTGGTGGAGAGCAGCTCTACTAGAGAGCATACATCAGTGCAGTTGTGCCTCTGTAAGCTCTCCAATACAGCCATACCCTAAAACATTAGCAGAAAAAAAGGCACAAACATAGTAATTTAAATTTGAGAGCAAATATTGATTCAACCATTTCCTCCCCCTCTCCCTGCACACACTATTTGCTTAGCTTAATGCAACCGTAAGTCTAGTTAGCAGAAAGAGAAGGAAATCAGAGAGTTAAAGAAGAAGGAACATAGATGGAGGATTTCTAGAAGAAAGTGAGAGGAAGCAAGTAATGAAGGAAGGATTAGGAAAACAAAAAGGTGTGGGAGGTGAAGGCCATTAAGAGGTTAAAGCAGCATCAGTGATAAGTCAATTAGAACAGGTTTAGACAGCAGGCAAAGTATAATATGAAATGTGTTCTTGTTATAAGAATAAGAAGAAAGGATTAAGGTCAGTGAATGCTGGAAAAATAGGATAAATTATATAGGAGCCAGTTTTGCACATTGCAAGTGCACCAATGCAATTGTATGCCAGGTTTCCACGTGCAGAACAGCACATGTGAGCATATAGAAGTGTATGCTGGGAATTTACACAGTGAGCAACTATGTCAGCATTCTCACATGACTGACAATCATCATAACAAATATATAGCCACACAATACTCCATTCTCATAAAAACTTCCCTGATCGAAGAGGATCTGTAATAAAGTATCAGAACTTTTCTGTTTACTCACCCAGTAGGCAGATATCAAATCCTTACAGGAGGTGCAATTTGTGGCTCCTATGAAGAGCCATGTCTGAGGAAATGATTTGGGTTGGGTTTCAAGCTGCATTAATATTATTTACCTGGTTGACAAATCCTAACTCAGAAAGGAGAGAGTATGACCTTAAAGAACATCTGTTGTAGGGGATCTCTTAACTCCTCCAACTGTGTCCCTACCTGCTAAATTTCTTTAGAGAGAAGATGTTCTGGCAGATTTTGGAGGTAAGGAAAAATGAAATTCAGGCCCAAGAGGTCTTCATAAAGAACCTCATGTACTTATTTTATAGAGCTGGAGGCAACATTTTTCAAACTGTGTTTTTTTAACCAAAAAAAATCCACTTTTCAAAGCAAAATTTTTTTGCCAAGAATCAGTGATGGTATAAGTTTTTTGTAATTTTGTCATCATTTAAAAAAACCCCTAACCACTTTTCCCAAAATCTTGCCAGAAGCTTAGAATGGCTGTGAGGTGATGGATCATTCAATAATTACCTGATTATGTTCATTTCCTGTGAAGCATCTGGCACTGGGGACAGACAGGATACCGACGACTGGTCTGACACAGCATGACCATTTTTACATTCTTAAAATGGTTTTCCAAAAACAAAAGGCACCGTTTTGTTAAAACAAAAGGAAAAATTATTGTAATAAATATTGTGAAAAATTAAGGGTCCATTTCAATGTTCTCTGTAATCTTTTCCATCCATATGCAGAATAATTTTTTATATGTGCCAAGCAATGTGTAAATGTGGACCACCAGTGGAAACAAAAAACCTAGCTGTGATTATCTGCTATTCATCTGGACGGCATTTGAATCTCTCCTGAGTGGCCATACAAGTGCAAAGCTTCCAGGGAACACTGGTCTATTCTGAATCTTGCAGAATTTAAAACACATTTTCTGAAAAAAAAAATTAACTAGTTTTTTGACTAACTATATTATATCCATATTTCCATTGAAATACTCTATTTAAGGCTTTTTAGGACACATTTTGAGTAGTACTTTTGTCTCCAAATGTTCCCTTTGACTATTTTAAACCAAGCAAAACTATAATAAATATTAGCTGTGCAAAATACAAATGCCCAGAGCAGCACTTCTATAACCACCATAAGCCAAGGCTTCATTGACCTTCATCTCTTTTTCCTGCCTATTTCTCTCCCTCACTCCTGAAGGTCACTTTTAATTAGCCTCATCTCTGCCCTCACTCTCAATTTTTCCCAAATAAAATCATGTTAACAAGAAGATGATTACCCATCCATTTGCTGAACCTAATGTTTCATTTTCTTAAGATCCATTGGAGCTTTCTGTACTGAACTTTCAAATTTCTCTGAGGTTCACTTAAAGTTTCATGTCTTGCTGTGAAAAGAGAGATTCTAGCAAGCAAATTACACAAAGGCACTATGTTTGCACTTATAAATTACACAAGGGCACTAGTCTCATGCTTGACACTGAGTCCAACAGTTCTCTGTAGATTTATTCTAATTTCTGACATGCCTTGTTACTACTGCTGGTTAGGAAAGTATTTTTGCACTTCACCTTTTTTTCAACAAAATAATTTTTTTTCATTTTCATAAAAGAAAAACCATGAAAATTTGTTTAGTTGAAAAGTCATTTTCCATCAAAAATGTTCTGATGCAAAACTTTTGTGCAACCGTGACTGCAGAAAATATTTGGTAACACCTAGTAGAAAAAGAACCTCAGATTCACTATGATATCTGGGATACCATGCACTTACTTTTCACTTTCATTTATGCAAGCACGGCTGCAGAGTGGAAAAGAGCTGTAAACAAATCATGCAAAGATCATGTATATGAATATGTATTCCAGCAAGTGTTTGTGCAGTTATCTGGAAAGCTCTTCGTGGCTTAGGAAGCATCCAGTCAGAGAGCAAACACAGTACCATGGGTCCATTTTGATACCATGAATGGGTGCCTTATTCCAAGAACAGTTTTAATGATTTCGAAACACTACTCCTGGAACAAGGTACAATTCATCCTCAGAACTTCTATCAAAACCTGGTACTAGTATCTGCTAAGAGTGTTCCATAGATAGACAGACAGATAGATAATGGTGCAGGGTGGACACTGAATTAGGGACATTGAATACTCAACAATAGCCACGGCAAACAGTTCCCAGACAATTCATTAGGCAAGAAATATTAGCATGAACCATAATTCTGGAAAATGAACAAACCTTTAAACCTTTGTCTGTAGTCATGTAATTCATAAAGAGTACATCTACACAGCAACATTATTTCAAAATAACTAGTGTTATTTCGAAATAACTTAGTCCGCATCTACAAAGCTGGCAGTTATTTTGAAATAATGTTGAAATACTGTCAAGCTGGAGGACTTCTTACTCTGACTCCTGTAATCCTCATTGTATGAGGAGTAAAGGAAGTTGGAGGAGGAGTGCTCTATTTCAAAATAAGTGCTGTGTAGATGCTCCCAATTTCAGAATAAACTATTTTGAAATAAGCTACGCAATTGACATAGCTCAATTTGCATAGCTTATTTCAAGTTAAGCCCTGCTGTGTAGATGCACCTAAACAGAATAAATAGATAAACTGACAGAACACATTGTTTGCTGTGAATACTTCCCCCCAGTCTATTCTCTGCAGACTGTGGCAACAAACCACGGCCCTTGCACCAGAGTATGCGCAGCTAAACTACTCTAGGAGTGAACAAGAGGTGTCTGTCTCCGAATACTTCCCCAATTAACCATAAAGGTGACTAGTATTTAACCATAAAGGTAACTAGTTCTACTTATCAGCACTGTAGCATGAAATTTAAACTACTCACCAGAGTAAACTCTGCATCTCTCTTTAAAGGAGGATAATATTTTAAATGTGTGGGGTTTTTGTGTGTTTCCATGGTGGAAAGTATATTAACTATAAATATTAAATATAAATAATATTTAAATAATACTGAATAATTTTGTTAATGCAGAAAAGGAAGATTTGTTATCCTCACAACTCCAATTCCAAACTCATGTTTACCAAAGTGCTATTTAGAATTTCTATGCTGACAAAGACTCCGTGTGTTCATATTGCCACACTGCAAAAGTAAGTCAGTTGTGGATTAACTTCCTTATGGCCATTTAATTAATTTAACAAACATAGGTAAGATAAAGATGCTTACGTGGTATTGAAAAAAGCACACACTAAGACCTGACCACCTTCTGCATGTTTCCTGCACTGCTTTCTGTTGGTACTTCCTGTGAGAGGAGTTAAAAGGCATAGAGGATAGACAGGGTCCTTCCCTGTCCTCCCCCGCCCCTTGTAATACACTATATTAAATACATATCATAGGCCCAGAATTATTACTTTTTCATTACAATATCAAAAGGCTCTTCCTTTCACAGTTGAAAAATGACACACTGGTTGAGGTTTTAATAAAATGTTTTCAAACTTAACTGCCAAGGTTTCCCTTCCATTCCCACTTTTAATCCATTTTTAATCTCTTATAGAGGACACCTTTCAAAAGCTGAAATCTGCTTTCTATACATCCTACTGAAATACAAGCATTAAAGGAATATTTTACTGCCTCTCTGCTCTTTGTGGAGACCTGACTGTCTGGCTTAAAGTTTTAATCTTTGAGTGGCTACATTTGTGTTTCTTTGGCTGCCCTGTGTTACATGCTGAGATAATGTTGATTTGTAGGAAATTACTAGCCTATTTAAAATTCAACATTTTTTAAATTAGGAGAGCAAATGTAAGCTGTGGTCAGTTTCCTAGTTTTTTACAGCTGAGTTTATTATTCACCAGTCTCTCTTACTGCCTACCTCCTGTGCAAGTGTTCAAGATCCTATTCAAATTGCAAGAGCTATCTTCCTCATCAGAGAATGATACAGACTCAAAGGAGGACAAGTGTTGTTTATTGGCAATTACCATGAAAGTCCTTCCTGTAATTAACCCCAGCTTCATGGACACTACTATTTGCACATCAGCTCTCTCATAAACAGGGGCTCCATTTCTATTATTGTTGGGGAAGATGAGTCACTGGAGAAGAATGTTTATCTCAAGTCAGTTTTTAACTAGCTTTTGTCTGCATGAGATATTAGTCATTGGTACCTACACGATTACAAGAAAGTCAGGATTTGGGATTTTTTTTCCCCCTCTCCCTTTCTCTCCTCCCCCTTTTCATGCATTCAGGATGCATCAGTAACAGCGTCAAAGCTGAGAGACTTATAAAATTCTCTTTTCAGTTAAACATACGCTTTGCCTGTATGATCATTGAATCATAACCAAGAAGAATTCCAGCTTCTGCTTGGCTAACAGGAGGTCTAAAACACTGAATAACTAAAGGCTTGGTCTGTGGGCCATAAAGAGACAATGGCAAAGGATTCGTTTTGACGTTTTTCAAGCATTCAAAGAGAGCGGAGCTACAAGTCACTGCAGTGATGCCAGCCTCATCTGGTGTTTTCTGCAAAATGAAACTCCTGCCTACAAAGAAAAATGAATATAAAAAGGCCTACTTCAAAGTAGTTGGATAGTTTTTTCTTCAATTAGAAACTCTTTATTTAGAACTGAAAAGTTTCAATACTAGGAAATAGCACTAAATAAGAAATCACACTGAACAGGGACTTATCTGTTTAATCATCCAAGGCTGCAATTCCTAGTGCCTCTCTCCTGCAAGGAGATACATGTAGGTGAGAACCCACTGCCCATGCAGGGTCTCATGGACTTCAGTGGGGGTCCATGCAGGAGCTTCACTCTGCCTAATTTTATTACAGGGTCAGGGCGCTTGGCTCTGATTCAGCAAAGCACTTAAGCACACACTTAAATGCTTTTCAGAATAGGGATGAAATTACTCGTGTGCTTTGCTGAATTCAGGCCTTAATGAAGACTTATCAGCTACTGAGTACAAAGCTCTGCATGTCTCCTGCAGCATAACTGCACATCCCATACAATACAGGCAGTCCCCGGGTTACGTACAAGATAGGGACTGTAGGTTTGTTCTTAAGTTGAATCTGAATGTAAGTAGGAACTGGCGTCCAGATTGAGCCGCTGCTGAAACTGATCAGTTTCAACAGCGGCTGAATCTGGACGCCAGTTCTGACTTACATACAGATTCAACTTAAGAACCCCCGGCATCCCCAAGTTAGCTGCTGCTGAAACTGATCAGCGGCTGATTCCAGGAAGCCCGGGGCAGGGGCTTCCTGTAGTCAGCCACTGGTCAGTTTCAGCAGCGGCTGACTTGGGGACGCCTGGGGCAGAGCAGCTGGGGTGCTGCTGGGTTGGTCCAGTAGCGCCGCCGCTCCTTGGTGATACTGGACCAACCCAGCAGAACCCAAGCTGCTCTGCCCCAGGCATCCTAATTCAGCCGCTGCTGAATCTGACCAGCAGTGGCTGAATCAGGACGCCTGGGGCAGAACAGCTGGGGTGCTGCCCGGTTGGTCCAGTAGCGCCCAGAGCGGCGCTACGGGACCAACTGGCAGCGCCCCAGATGCTGTACCACAGATGTCCGGAGCAAAGCCACGGAGCCCGGGGGCAGCGGGACAGCCCAGACGCGCCGTGGCTGTCCTGCTGCCCGCGTGCTCCGCGGCTTTGCTCTGCTTTGCCCCCCCGTCCCCCTGGTCTGCAGACCAGGGGGATGAGGGGGGGGGGCAAAGCAGAGCCAAGCCGCAGAGGACGCGGCCAGCTGACAGCTGTCAGCTGACCACGCGCTCCGCGGCTTGGCTCTGCTTTGCCCCCCCCTCCTCCCCCTGGTCTGCAGACTAGGGGAAAAGGGGTCAAAGCAGAGCCAAGCCGCGGAGCACCCGGCCAGCTGACAGCCCAGACGCATCTAGGTGTTCTTCACTTAAAATTTATATGAAGGGATTTTTCATTTGCCTGCTTTTCACTACCTTTTTTCAGATGTAGCCTCACAGTTACTAACTGTGAATTAAAATTCATGCCACACTAAATGTTTTGAATAGCTTCATTTGATTCTCCCAAGCATTGATTCCAGGCAGCTAAATACAATTCTGAAGAAGTTTGTATAAACTATGAGGCTACACACAGGAATATTCCTTTGGTTTTGATGCAATTTTAATACATATTGGTCATTTTACTGTTATTTTTTAATTGCGGGAGATGGAAGAAAACAATAGCACAAAGAGGGTTGGCTTCTCTATATGCAGAAGGCTATTTTAAATGCTTACTTTATAGTGAGAATCTATTTTACCAAAATCCTTGTTCTTAAAGGCTAAACCCCACATTTGACCAAAACTAAGATTCACTTATGCTGCTGACAAGATTTTTCCAGCACACTCAGTTAACTCTAACCAACTGCAGACATAAATTGTGTAAAAGCTTTACTTCCCCCTGACTCTGGTAGGAATGGCAATTGAAATCTGGACTTTTGCCACATCAGTTGTGCAATTCAGATCCCAGTATTTATAGAAGCAAGATGGTCAGTGCACCAGCATACTAATGCATTCATCCACCAGACAGGCCAATGTTAGCATTTTATAATTAAAGAAAAAATACATATTGGCAATAGTTAAGGGCAACATGCTGCCTATAGCATCTCCTCTGAGTTTAATGTCTACTTAAAATATAGTTTGTAACCCATTTTTAAAGATTTTAGCTGATTTAGCCCTAGTTTTGTTTTTAGTTTTCTCAAGCAATCTACTAAAATAAAGGCAAATGTGTCTATTATGCTGCTTTATTTCCATTCTTGCTGTTTCGCACATAGGGATACTTCTCCATGGGTATCAAATGCTATTTTTCCCCTCTAAATTAAAATCTCTCTGATTAGTATGAAAAAAGAAAAAGAAAATTAACTGCTTTGTTTCAGGAAAACTAGCTTAAAATGTTATCCAGACATTTAAAGTATTTCACGAGTTGAAAACATATGATGCTCCATCAAATATGTGGTTATTTTATTGACACTTTTTATCTTAGGCACTTTCCGAGGGGCATAAGCTTTCCAAAAAGGGGCAGAAGTATTTATTTTTTTTAAAAAATCTCAAAATCCAACAGTGAGGATATACTATGGAGCTGTTTAGGTTGCTACCCTCCAATTAACAAAACTCTAATCTCCCAAAGAGAAAGAGAAAGTGCAATGCTGGAATTCAGTTTTAGAACTCTCATACTTTTGGATGAAATATTTTTTAATTCAAAATTTCCCAAGGATAGGACTATAGAAATACAAATACTTTAAAAAAAATCCCTATAATAAGGCATAAATGTGACACTTTTAAAATAGGATATAATTATTTTAATATAAAGAGTAAGAGATGTATTTATTAATTGTCTTGCAAGATGATTCCCTTCTGCATGGGAGGTATGAGAAGGAAACACCCTTTGCAGTTTCTTGGTACTGGAACTAATTACATGCAATGGAGTTACTTTATTTTTCCTCCCCTCCCTCTGGCTTTTACAGTTTACTTAACTATAACAAAACAGTCCCTTACTCTGTCAACAAGTTGTGAAGTCACTTGCTCAACCTTTTTCCTCTCATTCTAACTGCTATTCCTCTTCTTCTTGGGTCCTGTTTAAATTTTTGCATTTCCTGATTTTTATCTTGGGAAAACAAAAGGCAGCTGCTCTAAGTTACATAAAACAGCAAAGTGACTCTGCTAGGTAGTGATTTGCAGGTTCTCAACAGTGAGTTGTGTGAAATGAAAAGGGGAGTGTCACATTGCAAAGTGCTTTTCTCTCTCCCTCTTTCTACAGCTGTATTTCTAATCAGCAGAAGATACATCTTGCTTGGAGTCAACCCTTCTTTCTCCCTGCACATTCTTAACCTTCTATCTTATACATGGATCACTGGTTAGCTTAGAAATGCACAGACACAAAAGGGGGAACTGACATGTGAGGTTTGATGGCAATAATGGCTGTTTATAAGCCTAATCCATCACATTTAGTGGACACCTCCATTTTTGTCCTCTGAAAAGGTATAAATAATAAAATGGTATAGCTTCAGCTCAGAGGTGCCTTGGTAAATATTTTAACTATTTACAAGATTACACCAATAACAAAAGCAGCATCTGTACCATCCATATAGAGGCCTCTGAATCATTAGGAGAGGACCCAGATGGTTCTTACAATTCACCAACAATAAAGTGTCTTCACGACATGGCTTTTGTTAACACGGTTTACTTTTTTTTCATATGATGCTCAATATTTCAAACTTATCCTTTTTCTCTGAAGAATGGCTACCTTAAAAAATGTTACTAAAGCCCCCATACAGACAAGAAGTGTACATTTTGAGAGCTCAGTTCACACAGAACTCCTAACCATTTGCAATCTTTCATTCTAAATAACCCAAAATATTTAGATTAGTGATGTTTTCTTTTTCACCCACATATTATCTGGACCACTTCAAGGTTAGCTTTGTGTCAAAGCTCTCGATAAGCTCAGACTGCTACTTGGCTATTTGTACAGTGTTTATGGGTTTTCCATGATTTTACTTCACTTACAACTGCCTTGCAACAGACCATCGTACATGGTAGTAATGCACATGCCAAAAAATTCAGCAGAGACAAAATTAATCTTGTGGGTTTTCCAATTTAAAGCAGAAAGGCCATCTCTGTTTGGGGATAAAAGGATGGTTTTGCTATGCATCACCAAGTGAAACTGCTTTGAAGTGGTAAGATACCACAATTTACATAGTGCTACAGATCATGGCTCGGATTTTCAAAAAATGATTACTGACTTTTGAGCGCCAAACCAAAGACCCAGGAAAAGGCCAGGATTTGTAGAAAGTACTCAATACCCCCCATCTGAATATTCAGTGCCATTTCTAGGGTCTCATGTTGGGCACCCAGAAATTGAGACATTTCAAATTGTTAGTCACTTTTGAAAATATTTGGTATCCATGTTGTAAATTAGATCATGCTACAAGGGCTTGATTCTGAAAATATGTATTCTGGTCAGTAATGTTACTGACACAAGCAGTGCCGTTGATTTTAATGAGACTGCTCACAAACGTAATGTTAGTCACTGTGTTAAAAAGTAGCAGGATCAGTCCACAAGGAACAGATTCATTTGAGATTGTGAAGTTTATATACCACAGATAAAATAGTTTGTTTCAACTTGCTCAAATATTTGGACAGATTATCAGAAATCAATAGCTGAATGCATGCAAAACCAAGCAATCTTATGTAGGAAAATTAGCACAGGTAAGAAAGAAAAGGAAGAATAAATACAAATAGAATTTTGCTCCTCTTCCCCCAGCTTTTCAAGGAGGAAAGGGAAGATAACGTGAAACAAAGATTTTTTTTTGACTGAATGCAAACATCTCTCTCAACATACAATACTTTCCATTCCAAAAATTATCCAAAAGAGTACCCGAAACACCAATCTATTTCAGAGGCAATCTCTAAATATTGGTGATTCCCATATCCAAAATTTGGTCAATAAAATTAACAGCCTTCTTTTGAATAGAACATCACACCTCTAAATGAGTTCAAGCTGGTGTTGTTATTGTCCAGTGGAATGTGAGATTTACATTTCACAGTTCCTCACCAAAGTAGTGAATGAATCTGATCTCGTAAACAAACAATTCCAGTTTCATGTTGTTTCAATGGCCCTCTGACAATGTGCTGTGGCCACAAAGAAAAATATTTATCATGTTTGTGTTCCCCTCTGATTCTAAATGGGACGGTAATAAACATTTTCACAGCTGAGTTTGCAATTTAATAAACAGATGCAGACAGCAGTCTTTGGAGACCAACAATTTAAAAAAATAAACGAAGCAGAAGTTCCCTCACATCACAATGGGAATAACACTTAAATGGGCCTCCAGCAGCATGGAGAACAGATTGGGATATGCACAGTGCTCTTGGATTTTTGTCCAGGGTATGTTGTTTTGAAGTATGTTTATCAGTTCTCATGATGCCAGTGAAAAAAGCTTCAGTCAGAAACAACGATTTAAAAAAAAAAAAGACCAAATACACTACACAGATACAAACGAGATAACTTCTTTAACATCTCATTAACATGCTGGACAACAAATATTTTATTTATAACCTCCTCTCAAAATAGAGGTTTTTAATTGAAACATTGGGCCTGATACAGGGAGTTTTGCCTAAGCATGGACTGCAGGATTGAGTCTAAATACAGATTTTAATAACACTTATCAGATTTGAACTACATTATCAGGAAGCAAAGAAACTGCCAGACATACAACTGTTTAATACACAGAGGGATTCTTTTTCTACCTTGGAAAAGTATTCTCACAGAAAGTATTTAGAAGGTCATTTTGATCAAAATCATACTGATGTACTGGTTACTTTTTTGAATTATCATAGGTTTTATATAAAAATATTTGATTTGTTTTGAGATTTGCCCAGCAGTTGACTTGGTGATGCTAATCAGAATTACATAGAAGATAACTTTACATGGAAGTGTTCATAAGCATTTGGTAGGAACATGATGAGAATCTCAGAAAAGGAATGTTCTAGGTCTCAGTCACATGTTGAATGGCATGAATATGTCTTTTGGAGGGGTGGCAGATGATGACAGAAAACATGGCAGCCCAGAATCAAACATGAATCATTTTTAAGTCACAGCTCTGGTTGGGATAATGAGGAAGGGACAACCCATGTGATGAATTCCAAGTGTCGGATTTTAAAACCCATTGTCAGGTGGGCATGTAGCTACTCACCTGAATAACTCTATTGATTTAATGGGACTACATAGGCAAATAACTCCTAACTATTGTGACTAATTATCTATTTGGTGCCAAGTGTGTATTTTTGTGGAGTCCTCTAATCATCAAGTGAAATTCAAAGCTTAAACAGCTGAGGAAGAACTCCAAAAAGAAAAAGAAAACATTTTAAAAGACCAGGTTCTTATGCATGCTGAGCAGTGCCCTTCTCCAGCTGTATTCCCAATGATTTCAGTGGCACTGAGTCCCCCTTGTTTTTGTCCCTGGAGTGCCCACAAACCAGCCAGAAACCTCTCGGTTGGTGCAATCACCCATGCTCTTTGTTTATAGCACACTTTCCTACCACTTTCTAGATGTCAACAGCCTTAGTGTTACAGCCAGCAGAGAAGCAATCCCATTCTCTCTATTTTTCTGGCTCCTCCCTTTCCTCTGCAGGTTTCTCTCCTGCTAGCTTTTATGTAGCTCCTGGATAATAAGTGGACACTATTCCCTGTTTGCCAATCAGAACAGGGCTTTCTCAGCCAGCTCCAGTTCCCCTTTGTTGATTAGATCTGGCTCAGATTTCCTTAGCCAGCGCCCAGTCACTGGGACCATTTCTAGAATCAAGTACAACTCTACATGAGTGAAGGTGAAGAATCTAATCCACACTTAGCACAGTATTTAAGGGCACTGCCAGTTACCAGCTGGATTCACTTCATTGTGGATTTTCTCACAACTTGTTAGTTAAACTGAATTCTTGTTCTGGATTGTGAGGTTGAATATTTTGACTTGTGTATAATCAGGAACCATCTCAGTGACCTATAATTAAAACATGTTTCTGGTTATAGCAGCTTCACAGCTTAGTAGGTGCAAATTTTAAAGCCACTAAAATGATTGGCTTACTTTGTAACAAAGTTATTTAAATGATTTATTTATAATTAAAACATGGGTAACAACAGCAGGCTCTTGAGATGGAAAAGAGTCCTCTTTGAGCATCTCCTAAGTATGGTCACAGAGGCCCATTTCTGGTTCATTACTCCATATCAGCAACTCTTGTTAGGCATCACATACTCATCAGAACTTAAGACAACTATACTGGGTCAGACCAAAGGTTCATCTTGCCCATTGTCTTGACTTTTGAAAGTGACCAGTGCTAGATGCTTCAGACAATGAACAGAACAAGGCAATATACTGAGTGATCCATCCCCTATCGTCTTCTGGTAATTAGAGATTTAGGGATAGCCAGTGTCTGGGTCTATAAACTCACCCATCTTGGCTACTTGCCACTAATGGACCTATCTTCCATTAACTTGTCTAGTTCTTATTTAAACTCAGTTATACTTTTGACCTTGATAACATCCCCTTGCAATGAGTTTCATAAGTTAACTCTGTGTTGTGTGTTGAAATACTTTGGTTAGGTTTGTTTTAAACCTATTGCCTTTTGATTTCATTTCATGAGCCCCAGTTCTTGTGTTATGTGAAGGACTGAATAATACTGCTCTATTTACTTTTCTGTTCCATTCATGATTTTATAAACCTGTATCCCAGTGTCCCCTCTAAACTGCAGGGCAGCACAGCTTCACAGGTATTTAATCAGCCCCTCCCAGTCAGAGGTTCAGGGCTCCATGCAGGGAGTTGACTGACAGGGTGGGGCTGATTAATCACATGTGAAGCTGTGCTGCTGCACAGCTTAGGCTATGTCTAGACTACGCGGAAGATTCAAAAGAAGATATGCAAATTCCACGGGATATTCTTCCAATCTCACTTTCAAAAAGGGAGTTTCCAAAAGTGAAAGTAGTCAGGATGCAGCTTTTTTGGCATCCCCCCCCCCTTTTTTCAAAAAGCCATGTAAACCTCATTTTTTGAGGAAAAGTGACTTTTTGAAAAAAAGGGGGGTTGCTGAAAAAGCTACATCCCAACTACTTTCACTTTTGAAAGCTCTGCTTGCAGCTCTGCTTTCAAAAGTGAGATCGGAAGAAGATATGCAAATTCCCTGGGAATTTGCATATCCTCTTTCGAATCTTTTGCGTAGTCTAGGGCTGTGTCTAGACTGCAGGGGTTTTTCAAAAAAGTAGCCTTTTTTCAAAAAAACTTCACCTCTGTCTAGACTACAACCGCGTTCTTTTGAAATTAAATCGAAAGAACGTGGCTTTTCTTTCGATGGCTGTACTCCTCATTTCACAAGGAATAACGCCTTTTTTCAAAAGTGCTCTTTCGAAAAAAGGCACTATGTATTGCAAACTGTGCTTTTTTGAAAAAGAGCATCCAGACTGCCTGGATGCTTTCTTTCAAAAAAGCGGCTTGCTTTTTCGAAAGTACTGGTTGCAGTCTAGACGCTCTTTTTCGAAAGAGGCTTTTTCGAAAGTATCATTTGAAAAAGCCTCTTTCGAAAGAGGCTTGCAGTCTAGATGTAGCCTAGATGAGCTCATAGAGAGAGAACACTGCTGAATTTTATT
This sequence comes from Pelodiscus sinensis, assembly GCF_049634645.1. Taxonomy (NCBI): domain Eukaryota; kingdom Metazoa; phylum Chordata; order Testudines; family Trionychidae; genus Pelodiscus; species Pelodiscus sinensis. The sequence goes on from NC_134722.1 coordinate 32,218,401, forward strand.
CCCCACTTATTTAGTCATTTCTTTTCTAAGCTGAACACTCCCAGTTTCCTCATTTGAAAACTGATCTTTACCCCTAATAATTTTTGCTGCACATCTTTGTACCTTTTCCAATACTAATATGTCTTTTTTGAGATGGGATGACCACAAAAGACATGCAGTTTTCAAGGTACGGGCATACCATGAATTTATATAGCTGGATATGATTTTGTTGTCTTATTATCAATGCCTTTCCTAGTGATTCCTAACACTTTGTTAGTATTTTATCCTGTCACTGCACATTGATCAGATATTTTTATAGAACTAGCTATGATGGCTCTAAGATCTATTTCTTGAGTGGTCATAGCTAATTTAGACCTCATCATTTTGCATCTACTGCCATACACTTGTCACTAAAACATGGCTATCTATCCATAGATATTCAATGGGACTGTTTGATACACAGTCAAGATTTTTACAATATTGGCCTCTACTTTCTTTCATATACAGTGCTACTCCCCCACGTAATACATCCTTTTCTTTCACTCCTATAAATATCATACCCTAGTATTATCATATTCTACTGGTTACCATTCCATCAAGTTAATATGATGCCTAGCCTATCTAAATAATTATTTAAATATCAGGCATTCAAGATCACCCATCTTTGCATTTGTATATGAGCACTTATAAAATTTTTTGAAAATTGAGTTGTTTGCCTTACAGTGATGTAGCCAAATAGGTCTCTTTTATACTTGACTGTTTCTCTTCAGTTCCTACCTTTATTATGTCCATTTCTATTCTCTCCTCTTTATGAAGGTATAGTGAATCTATTTTAATAAATCTTTCCCTAAGGGGTGTGTCTGTTAGAATCATGTGCTCCTCACCTGTTTGTTCCACCCCCACCCCCATCCTTAGTTTAAAAAAATTCAGTGAACTTTTAAATCGTAGATACTAGGAATCTGGTTCCATTTGCTTACTTCCTGTACAGGCTCCTCTTTTCTTGATATGTACTTACTACCATGTGTTAACTGCTGTCATGATATATTAAACATTAATATTCCTACGTGATGTATATATGGGGTGTGTACAAAGAGTCATAGATGCTAGAATTGTGTTCTTAAAATTTATCTGACAAGAAGTGCATAAGCCCACTCTGCCCTAGACAAAGGAATGTATATTTATTTATCTAACTCACCTGGTTGTCAGGCAGACGCAATATAGATATATTTACATAAAAGGAAACACATTAACAATGGGAGGAAGTAATGACTCAACTATCATCAGCAGGAAAGGAACCATCACAAAATCTTCACCAGACAACACGGTGACTCTTCCCAGAAGGAGAAAAAGAACTTTATCTGATAATACATTACAATGGCATATTGGATTTTAAAGATGGGATTTGAATCTCAAATTATAAGTAATTGAATCAATTGATTATATATAACATTGTATTACAAAAGTGTATCAAGTAAGGTGTTTTCTGCAAGTGAATGAAATGTGGAATGTATGTCTTAACACTATTTGAGGAATTATGAGTACTCACCAATATTATGCTGCTAAAGTCTGTGATCAAAGGGAGAAACAAGTTCCCTTCCAGACAGGATGGAATGCAGCTTTCTATTTGTTTTCAATGAAGATTATTAACTTCACTTAAAGTAATATGTTGTACCTTTGACTCTTTAAAGGCGAAACAAACCTTGTTACTTCCCTGCATGTTCCAGAAAAGGCTGGACAGTTCAAGGCAGATGGTTTTGCAGAATATTTTTGAATCAGAGTGTGACTCTGCAAACAGTAATCACGGCTGGTAGAGGCCAGAATGAGGCATCTGTGTTGTAGGCAGGCTGCTGAGGTCACAGTACTGAACCAGGGCTGCACAGAGACACTCAGGGAACTGCACTAGAAGCTGTTGGTATCTGGGCTGTGAGCTACAGCTAAAGAGCAACTATGTAGCTAAGAGTTATGGGACAAGAAGTGACAACTTCTGTCTGGTCTCACTTGCACCCCAGAACATGACAATAACTGACTGATCTTGTTACATTGAAATATTCATAGCTATTGTTTCAATATTCAGAGGCAAAACCATGGAGTAAATTGGTTCTCGGATGATTATTTAGGCTCTGATCCAAAGTCCAGTCAAATCAATGGAAGTGCTTCTATTGACTTTACTGTGCTTTGGGTCAGGCTTATAAAGTTGCAAATATTTCATTCAATCACTGTGTTCACACAGTCACTGTTAATTATTTAATACCTACAAGCCAATCAAACATTTCTAAGGCTTTACTTGCAAATGTCTCTGTACAAGAAGTTACTTTCTTGTTAATTTTTAAGTGAGTTTACTGCTTCTAACAGGTGAGAGATCTACAGCATTAAGTCAGACATTTAGATGCACGAGACTTGTACCAGATCCTCAGATTTATTTACGTACTTAGCTCCCACTGAAGCATCTAAAAAATCTAGGGCCTGGTCTTGTTGCTGTTAAAGTATGAGACAAATTCATACTGATGTAAAAAAGCATGAATGGCACCTCGTTGATCCTCAGTCTTCAGAATTCCCAGCGTTTGTGTCTGTTGCGGAGACAGCTTGTATTAGAGCCTGTTTGGCAACTGTAGTGAAGTTGTTGTTTTGTTTTCTCCTGAAAAGTTTAATGGTTAGTGTTGTGTGTTACTTTTTGTGCCCAGTTATGGAGGATATGAGTTTATTACACTGTCCTGTACACAAGCTGGATCTCTTCCGCTCAAGCTGCAGAGACCTATGCTTTTACTTCTGGAGGTCTCCATTTCAATCCCTGAGATACTGGCTAATACTCTGCCAATAGAAAATGGATCTCTTAGATTCTGTTCCCTCCTTTATCAGAAGATTTGGGCAAATTAAGTTCTTTATGACTCAGTATGCCTACTATGAAATAATAGTACTGGTTGAACCTCCTAAATCCAGGAAATTCTGCTCCAGCGACATCTGTGGTCCGGCAGAATTTATGGTCCAGCAGGACCATGAATGTTGCTGGACCAGAGAGCCCCAGAGATGGAAGTGCAAGGTGACTGGAGTTAAGGATGTTAAATTTAGATTAATCAACTAATCCAATAGCCGATGCAATTTGCATCAACTATTCGATTAGTCAGTAAGAGCTCCTCCACCTTTGAAATGTAGCAAGACCCCTACCAGTTCTTGCTACATTTCAAAGGTGGAAGCACCGCAGGGAACACAGGGCCAGCAGTGGACTGCTTGAGTCTCCCGTGCACCCCCTGCTCCCGTGGTGGTTCTGTTTTTGAAATGTAGCAAGAACTGGGTTCTTGCTACATTTCAAAGGTGGAAGCCCACCATCGGGATCGGCGAGCCCTGTCCCCTGGGAGCTCCAGCAAAACCAGTGGGCCTAGTTCTTGGGAAGCTCTGGCTGAGTGCAGCATCATCAGGGTAGCCACAAGCCAGTGAGCCCCATCCCCAGGGAAACCCAGATGGTAGCAGCAGGGCTGGAGCCCAGTGGCAGTGGGATCGGATGTAGGTAGGAGGCAGGAGACGTCCCATGGTCCAGCAAGTTCCCTCATTTGGTACAGGTCAGGTCCGAAGGGTGCTGGACAACGGAGATCCAGCCTGTACTTGAAAGATGTGTAGCTGAATTTAGGAATGCTTATAAGCCATTGAGGGTCTACAGAAGTTCAATTATTAATACTGTTAATTACTGTATGTGAACTAAAGGAGACAGCATTTTTTCAGATGCTAGTTACTATAAAGTGCAATTCAAGGACTACCAGCATTTTGTACACATATGTTTTATACATTGAATTTATTGGTTGTGAGCATATAAAATGTTGGACATTAAATATTGGAAAACTCAACAGCCCCTGTTCTGTCCTTTTTATTAGTTTTCTGTATTCTTGTTGCTGTATGTCTGCCAATTTCATCTAATCAAACACAACTATCTAAATGCAGTCAAAGTAAGTGGGAGTACTTATGAACCTATCTTCTGTAGAAAATATGAAAGAATACAGACATTGCAATATTTAATAAACACACAACTCAGAGGGATCCACAAAGTGGTATTTCTCTTCTTATTGTCTGGTCTTTCTGAAACAGTGTGCAGCTTCTCTGTGTCATTTTTATTTCATTTATACCTCTTTAAAGAGAGCATAAAGTCCAAGTTATCATTAAAAAAACATATACAGGTTGAACCTCTTTAGTGTGGCAACATCCATGGTCTGGCATGATTTTAGTTAACTGGATGTCTACTTATCCTGGGTGTGGCCAGTTTCCTGTGGTCTCAAAGTTTATTTACAGCCACCAGTCTTAGCTCTCAGTGATGTGCTGTTAATTAGCTCCAATTTACCCCTAAATATCTTCTAACAGCCCAACAAGCAGTGGAAGTGTTGGTAATGCCACTAATTGTATGATTTATCTACTTATTTCCTTGTGCTGATATAATAAAATTGTATAACAATACTAACACTTTGTTACGAAGGGAGCTGATAAGTTTTGGTGAAGCCTGGGGTTATGTTGGTACACTCCAGTCATACATTATTAAGCAACATTGCAAGCATTGTTTTATTTATTCGCCTCAGTAAAATAAAAATAAAGCGACCCACTCTCTACAATATTTATCTCACGTGGTTTGGCTAACTCTCTGGTTCGGCACCCAGCATGTCCTGAGGGTGCCAGACTAGAGAAGTTCAACCTGTACGTACAACAAAATTAAGATAAGATTGAAATGAGGAAATGCCAGAATTAACATTGCCTGTTAACCCTCATCTTAGTTTCCCTCCTCAGCATCTTTGCCAAGTTAGTCCTCCTTCCCTCTAGTTCTCTATTCCTGGCCCTTAGCCCAACCAGTCTAATGCCTAGTTCCTGATCACACTCCCATCAGTTTGAAGCACATGTGATACTTGTGAATTATGTGGGCATAAGTGGGATCAGATGAAGGCCCAAATTGTAATAAAATAGGAATATTCGATCAAGAATATAAAATATGCTTCAATTTTATGGGATTCTGTCTTTAGCAATGTTTTATCATTTTAACAGGACTGTTGGGCCAATGTCATCCTTGGTGTAATGCCAATGGACTGTGACTTCAAATACAGTTATGTCAGGGATGAATACGACCGCTGTATAAGGTGATGATGTCTTAAGTGGCTTCTGTCCCTAAGGTAACATTTTCCAACTGTCAGAATTTTTTGGTGCATTGATCTGAGCAAATTATTACACTGCAGTTAAAATGCTGAATGGGATCATCTGACCCCTTTGGGCACCATTTGACTTAAATGCTGTGGGATATCCTGCTAATTTACACAGATGAGCTCAAGTTTCTGAGAAAGCCTGAATAGCCTGAACTGACCAGTCAGAGGCCATAGTTTTTCTTCCGAAAAAGAATATAATTCTGCGAAAATAAAAAAAGATTCAGTTCAATTGTTTGAAAAAACACTATGAAAATCATCTACAACTATTACATCATCTTCTATGTGACCAGAACCTTCACTGGTGTAATTAGCATCAACCCACGGAAAATGACAGAGCGAAGGAGGATCTGGCTCTAAATCTTATTTGTGATCAACACAAATTTGGTATAGTGATTTGTTAAAGATTCCAGGCTCTTTTCTGCTATTCAAATATCCCTTCACTAGAAAAAAAAAATGGATGGCTTGCTCTTTGTTTCAAAAACACTAACTAGCTCACTTTATCATAATGAAAACAAAAGCAATTCTCTTTGAAATGGAAAATATTAACAAATAAGGCAGAGAAATGGGGAAACGAACAGTCTACAGAAAGGCATAGTATTTAGAAGTAGCTGAAATGGAAACATTCAAGGATAAGAGAAATCTGGTAGATATGAGTAAGTTCAAGTTCACAGCAGCTGCAAACAGTTCAACTTCAACCCTATCATTGTCAGCAGAAACAAATACAAATTTGCCCTGAAGCAAAATAACATTAGGAAAATCAGGAAGAGGATAGACAGATAGACAGTAAGTTATGGATATAAAACTCTTTCTATCCAAACCAATTAACCCTAACCTAAGGCAACCCTTTTTTCCCCTAGCCCTTCATTTAAAGGTTTCACAATTTATAGCCTGTGTTTCTCAGGGGAGGTCTAACTCTGCTCTGATTTCACATTTCACAGCAGCCCATGTGTAATCCTGCTGCGTCACAAACCACACAATCTAGCTGAGATCAGGAAATCCACTTTTCGCAACGGAAATAAACTGGAGCTAAGCTGCGGCCAGAATCCACTTCTAATCCAAAAGAACAACCAAGTGTGCCATAGGAAATGACGTCTCTAGAGTGTTGCTCGTCATAAGCAGCTGTTTTCTGATATGATGTCCTGTGAAAAGCCAGGTACCTTGTTTGAAACTGGAAATGTGGAAATATATTTGCCTTTAGATTCACATATGTAATTCCCATTAGCATTAATAGAGGTTACACGTATACATCAAGAGGAGAAAATGCAATATGGTTTCCCTTTAGTTTGTTGTCTAAGAGCAGGCTAAGGACAGGCCAGGATTGTCATATCCTATCAACCGAGACAGCTGAAGTATCATCAAGATCTAGGAATAATTTGAATCTCCTGGTATCTAGGAAAGAGCATGGTCCGTGTTGGAAGCCCCAGCTTGGTATAGGCAAGTTTCCGGCTTTGTGATAGAACAACATAAGCATTAATGTTTTCTGCACAAAAACAACATCTATTAAAATCATTTAAGATCTCAAAGCAGAAACAAAAATGCCTGCCAAAACCTGAGCTCAAGATCATGCTTCTCCCATGCTGTGGACTAGCTTTGTCAATCCTCAGGCTAAAGGAGAAGGAAGTGAAATAATTCAAGAAAAAAGAACAAAATGTAATTTGTTTTAAAGTTTGTTGAAGATAAGAAACCATTTGTACAGTTGGACTGTGCTTCAATGAGACTAGAAAAGACATATACTGAGTTGACCTTAGATCTTAGTGCATCCTGTGCTTTTCAGCACATTGGACTACCCACATCTTCCTTGCTTATCAGCTGCCATGTGACCAAAGTCTTCCCATTTCAAATAATTTTTTTATGTCATTGATATTCATACAGTTTCAAGTCATCTTAGGTCTACCCCCTCTTTCTTGTTGGATTTTCTACCTTCCAAATGAGAGCCATAATTGGTAGCCAGTTCATAACACATGCCCTAGCCATTGATGTCTTCCCTTACAAATTATCTGTGACGGAGACCTCACTTTGCCGTTTTTCTGACCTCATTGTTGGTTTTTGTTTTCTCATTGCTTACTCCTAATATTCTCCACAAGCACTTATGATTAAACGAATTTAACTTCTGAGCATATATTTTCTTAAGCAGCCAGGTTTCACTGTTGCAGGTTGCTATGACTACAATGCCAGCGGAGTAGACACTTCGTTTTGTATGTAAGGCTATATGGTATTAAGTTTCCAAATGTTCCTAAGTTTACTGAAGGCTGCATTCACTTTGCTGATCCTTATTCTTATTTCCTAAGAGCATGTATCATCTTGGCTTATTGTGCTTCCAAGATATTTGAATCGATCCACCCTCTCTGTTGATTTTGATGTTTAAATCCATATCTCCAATTACCATTGTTTTACATTTATCTACATCAAATCACAGTCCTACCTTCTCCGTCATTTCTTTATCTTCATGTGCACATGCTTGAAGTCCTTCAGTATTTTCATGTAGAAGAGCAATATTATCACCAAAATCTAGATTGAATGATCTCGCATGATTCTACCTTAAGCCATATTGATTATTCTTATATTCCTTGGGGCCATAACCAAAGATGAACAAAAACAAAAATTAAGATAGGATACACATTGCACTTACCCCTGTCCTAATTTCAAATTACTTACTTAATTCTCTGTCCATTTTAATACAATATTTGGAGTGAATGTAAAATGCTTGATTATATTGATAAGTTTCATCTGAATTACATTCTACTAATAATTTTCCACATTTTATCCCTATTTACACTATCAGATGCTTTTTAAAAGTCTATCGAGGGTTCCTCGAAATTCATTCATATGGTCAATAACCTTTCTTAAGGAGAAAATGGCATCTGTGCAAGAATAACCTTGCCTAAAACCAGACTGTTCCTCACGAAGAATGGTATTCACTTTTCCTTTCATTCTGTTTAACACAATCGTAGCTAAGACTTTTTCTGGGACAGAAAGAAGTGTCACTCCTCTCCAATACAAGCAGTTACTTAAGTCTCCCATTTTCAAAAGCATGACAATAGTACCAAGTGTCCATTCTTCTGGAACTTTTTCTTCTTTCCATATTTCATTGCATAATGAACATACTCTTTACCCTCATATTTGAGCATTTCAGGATGAATGCCATCTAGCCCTGGTGCCTTGTTATTTTTAGCTTGTGTAACCCTCATCAACTTTGATTTGAGATGCATCAGTGTCTAACTCTGGCACTTCCTCTTTGCTGTTCTCAAGCTGAGTTGTTGGATCAGGCTGGTCAAACATGGGGATGAGCTGAGTCACATTAAAAGAGTTACAATAATTTTTTTTAAATAATGTACTCAACAGCGGCAGAAAATAATCAAATGAACTGATAAATAAAATACATAAAAATCCTAAATATTTGAATCATTATACTTAAGACTAGTGACTGATCACCCAATTTCAATTCCTCCTTTCTTCCCCATGTTGGTATGCAGGGTTTCTCTCTCCCTATTTCACCCTCACCTTTTTTTTGCAGGAGTCTTCACTTTTAATTTAAAACCCTGTAAGAATTGAGAGTTAGTTGTCTGGTGCTTTTCTGCTATCTGTCTTGCACTACTGAGATTTGAAGTAGCTTTATTCCAGAAAATTTGCTTCTGCCTCAGACAAGCATCTCCTGCTTTGCTTGCTTCCTGTGTAGGCTTTGAAAGGTAACCCGTGATGCTCTGCATATGCGTGGAGTATCTCCCCTTCAGAATGGCAAGTGCTTGCTGATGAGCACACTGTAGAACCAGGAATGGAACTTGGCTCACTTTTATCCCTGCACACTGATGACCAAGGGAGGGGAATTCATTGGGAAGTAAGTTGAAAGAGAATGTGGGAGAGGGATCCTCCACAATTACTGTCTCAAGAGGGAAAGAAAACTCCAGCAGGAGGGATAAAAAAAACTGGCAACCCAATCATTTGAAATCAGGAGAGTGTAAAATATGCATTCTTTTTATATATTTTGTCTTCTGAACCTTCACACTGCACTCAGATCATGTTTCCAAATTTCCCCTGCAATCGTACACTTAAACATAAAAAACTTACTTACAAAAAATAAAAGCTGATATTCTTTTGGAATCACATAAGTCCAAGAGCTGGTGCTTTGAGCAGGTATCACAAGACTTTGCAATGCTGCTCAGCTGAAAGGAGGAAACCACTGGGAGAAGCTTGGCGCTTTAAGACCCCAATCCTGCAAGGACATCTCTGATGGTGGATGTCTATGTGGAACCCTACTAAAGTCATTAGAGCTCTGTGTTTATGATATGGACGATGATATGGAATTCCTTGCAGGATTGTCATATCTACCTATGGAGCAGAGCTTACCCTGTTCAAAGACATGAGATAACCGATCATTATTTTGTCACTAGTTTAATGGAGAAAATGACTTTGCAATGAAATAGGGACAGTCTGGCATTCAAAGATGACCAAGTCAGCATATGGGATATTTCCATGAAATTCAGGACAACTGACAACCTCAACACAAATACCTAAAATAAAGCTTCCTGAACACTTAGGCACCTGCTGTTAAAAGGTAAAAATAGAATCCTGAAAAAAATGACATATGCATGCAAGTACCTTTTGGAAAATATCTGTACATGCTAATACGAATGAAATAAATATCTATACATGCTAATAGGTCATGGTCTGGGCATGTCAGCAGCCTTCTTTTGTTTCACAGACTTTGAGCAGAAAAGATGTTCACCTGTTCCATAAATACAACAGAGAAACATACCTACATTAAACAAGGGAGCACAGATAACATAAGGGGGAAAAATTTTAGAATGCCTCGAGCCAGACTTTTATATATATAGTATCCTACAGCCCCACAGAACATAGGTAGAAGTACAAGTTTTAGGATTATATAGTCTCCCCCTACAACACCACTCCAGAAACACCTGTGCTTAATAACTTTCATTTTCCCATTGTGAAAATTAGTTCTAAATTTGTATTTGGAAGGAAATTTGTATCTGGAAGGAAATACTTGTCCCATGGCAGACTGGACTAAAATACATAGATACATTCATTCAAAGATACAATGATGTTTTGTTTAAATTGTGTGATGCCTACAAGTGCAGTTGTGCCTCTTATGTACTATATACATTTATTTCTGAATATGTATTTTGCAAATCTTAAAAGTCGGCATAAACCATCCACCCAAAAGGAATCAACACTTCCAAGTGTTTTCCCTCATTATTTAAATGGCACTTTAGAAGATTAAATTAATAAACACACTTTAGGGAACAAAGTGGAAAGTTAGCTTGTTAGCTGTGGCTAGTACTATGACCAACTCTTCTGCCAAAAAGTCACAGATGTAGCTCATCGAGGAAGTGGAAAATGAATTTGAAGAAGTCTGATGTAAATCTGTATGTATAACATATGGTACCTATATCATGATGTGATTTTTGCATCTGTTGCATATTTAGGTGTCAATTTTCTCATAATCTAAGGTGAAAATGTCTGCCCTAGTGTATTAATTAATTAAATAGGCAAATTTGGCCTTAGTGCAAGCTGAGGTCAGCAGTTCATGTGTTTACAATAGATGTGATTTTTCACCCAAAGAGAACTGTCAAGGTACTATATATTCAGCTCCCAATGTGAGTTAGAGAAGCTTCAAGGAAACTGTATCATACAGATTCTGATGGTGACTCAAAAGCACCGTTATGGCATCCAAGAATCTCTACAGAGCCATGTTGTGTGTCTCTCCTCATCCTCTATGACATAGTCCCAACATAGCCACCGTGCTGAAGGCTGAAAGGAGAAGAGTAAAGCTGTAATCTCTGCCATCCAGAGATTTCCCTACAATAACATTCCTACCTGGCCATTTATACCAGCCTTAGGGCTGCGCTATGTGACCAAAAAGGCGTTATTGTAACTGCTGACCTGACCCTACTATTGAAACTCAATAGTCCTTCACTCCCTACTGCCTTATCTTTGCTCTTATTGATCTGGCTGAGCACTGAAACACACTAACCACTGTGCAATGCTCAAACTCTCTTCCTACTACAATGTCTGTGTCAGAGTACAAAGTGTTACAGGTAATTTAGAATGGTTAATTTGCCACAGATACACATTTCTACTACAATACAGTGATAGAAATGTAACTGTGTTAGCCTGGTGTAGCTGTATTTTGCTTCTACTACAATACAGTTACTCTTCTTGGGCACGTCTACACTACATGGAAGATTAATGCTGCCATGGTCAATCTTCTGGGGATCAATTTAGTGGGTCTAGTGAAGACCCACTAAATTGAACTCAGAGGGCACCCTCATCAGTGCTGGTACTCTTGCTCCTCACAAGAAGTGAGAGAGACTGACAGGAGCATGTGCTCCTGTCAGCCTCCTGTGTATCTGTGACAAATTAACCATTCTAAATTACCTGTAACACTTTGTACTCTGACACAGACATTGTAGTAGGAAGAGAGTAATTAACGTAGCTGGATTTGTGTATCTTAATTCAACCCTTCTGCTGTAGTGAAGACCAAGCTCTTGAATGTTACTTCTATCTACCTTATGTCCAAATTGGATGACAAACCACTTTCATCGATGATTTAGTAAAACCCAGTTATCTTTTTCCCAGGATGGAGTGTTTCAGGCAATTATTGCCATCTTGCTACATCTGTCTAATGCCCAACCATTACCACAGTTCCCAAGCACTTCACAACCTTTATTGTCACAAAACCCCCACAAGAGTGGGAAGTTCCTTATTTTACAGATGGGGAGCAAACAGACCAAGTGATTTGCACAAGATCCCATAGGAGGAGCGAAGACCCAAACTCAGTCCTAGAGTAGGAATTTAACTGCTGCACCATCCTTCCTCTCCTTCCTTCCTGTGATAACTTACAATTTTACACACTCAGAATAGTAAAACTGGTCTTTCCCCAAGTGCTTGAAGATTAGGCCTTTTTCATAATCCACAGAAGATATCCTGGATCCTACAAATGCTCAGAACCTTCCCAACAATCTTAACAAATGATGTTCACACCTGAGAAAACATGAAGCAATTCCTTACATGTCTAGTAACCTGGAACAGCATCGCCTGTAGCTTGTTTGAATCATGTTAAAAAACCAAGCAAACGCTGCCAGATATTAAGCCATTTAGAATGTCATTCTCCTGGGGTTTTGTGGTACTTACACATATAAGCAGTCTCCCTGAAGTCAGGAGGGCTGCTCCATGGGTAAAAATGGCTCAATGTGAGTAATAGTGCAGGATCAATGCCTGAACAAGAAAAGAAACTGGGGAGGACTAAATGGCAATTTCCCCCCATTATTATTAATTTAGAAGCAAACATTTATATTATGATAGTGCCCAAAATTAGTCAGGCATTATTTTATCAGGATCTGTACAAACACAAATAAAGAGATAATCTACCTGGAAGAGTTTACCACCTTTAACCAGTCATGGACAGTTACCTTATGATGTTTATTTTAAGAGCAGAATTTATATGTTGCCTTTACAGAAAGGAGCAGCATCTGTTTATTCCAGAAAGTTTTTCATTACCAAAAAAAATGTTTGCCTGGAATTTATGATTATCTCTTTTGAAAGGAGACCTTTTACTTTATAAGGATCTCTCTGTTTATATTCATTTCACCACTGGAGTTTATTCCTTTGACTTTTTCCAGCCTACTTCACCTGTTTTCTGCAGAAGTCTCCAACATTGCACTGCTGAATTTACGCATCCTTTATTGCTCTATTTTATTTATTTCAATCTCTCTGCCATGCATTAATGAGTGCTCACCATTTTCTTCTCATCTATGCATCTGAGACTGAGATATATTCTTTTACCAGAAGCATGTAACATGTAGAGACATTTTATCACATTAAGCATGAGACTGAGTTACACAATGTCATGAGGCTGAAATTTTCAAAAAGCCTCAGGGATCTAGGTGCCCAAAGCACAGTTAAATTCATTGTGATTTGGGCCCTTTGAAAATCCCAGACTTTACCTTTTGGGCCATGGTACTACATTGGTTGCCTTTTTTTTTTTCTTTTTCTTTTTTTCTAAATTTGTACTAGAGTAGCTATCTTTGGAAGATATATTCCACTTCTTTATCCTCTAGATTTCCAAGAGAGTTACTATTTACAATCCCACCTACACTAATCTCTATGTAGTTGTGTAACAGTGCACATGGTTTTCCCTGGGCACAGTCCCAATATCTATTTTGAAATGTTCTGAGCTTCTAAGGGATAAATAGGTTAATATAATCTCTGGATCTCAGAGTTCAGCCATTGTTTTCCTACAGTTTCATTTTGCTGGGCACGTAAGTTGAAGTATGAAGAGCTTCATGGTGGAATCATTTAATGTGAACATTTTACCTTATATTTTGTCTTTAAGTACTTATTATTGTGGAGCTGGATGAAGGATTTGTTTTTAAAGAGTTGACTAATGCCATTGAAGTCTGTGAGCTAAATATTGATAAAGCACTGGAACCAGGCTCAGTAAAACACGTGTCCAACGTGAGAAATATGCAGCAGAGACCACATACCACAATCCCATGGCAAGGGCTTAACTATTAGGGGAAAATATTTCTGTAGGTATAGTCCCCCTTGAACCATACTCATGAACCTCATGCAGAATATTCCTGCTCAGACTAGGAATAACCTAAATCAACTGGTTAGCATGGCGTGATATGACATTGGTGTATCTGACTTTAAACCATCAAGCAGAGTTCCATAATTGAGCCTCATGAATATGGAGAGCTATAAATTTCAGTTAGCCATTTTCCAGCATAACTGATTTATTATATGAAGGTGGCCTGACTTACTGCAGTTTGGTGCAAAAAGAAAAATGCTCAGCTCTAAACCTTGCACAAAAATCTATTATTGACACAGAGAGACGAGACTTTTATTGACACAGGCACTAATATGAGTTTGTTGTTCTTTTGGTCTCTTTCGTCATTTGTTTTATGTGAACACATCTACAATAGCACTGTTCTCTGGGGGGCTTCATTTTTATGTATGTTCTAAAGCATTTTACAATGCCCTGGGATAAAATGCTTTCTCTGTCCTTTGAATTGCACGGATGAAGAGGGAGTGGAGGGGAAAATGGCACAGAGAGGTTTTTTTTCACCCTAAAATCCCTCCATTCAATATACGGAAACAAAGCAAGATATATACCTAACCTGCTTTTAAGTCACAAGTACACTGCAATATTAAAATTACAGAGCATTATGAACGGTAATCTGCCAGCTAGAGAGGGCAGACAGAGTATGGACACACTCTGTCTGCTACCAGCATCATGTGCTTTCTGAAGCAGCATAAGAGACGACACATTCTACATTCCTTGCCAGGATCACTTGGAGCTTGCTCAGAGAACCCACATCTTTAATTTTTCTGCACTTCCCTACTTAATATGGTTTCTGAATTCCTCAAGATTCTGGATTGTCTGATTAAATAAATATCTACCTCCTACCTTTTACCTATGTCTTCTCTCTCTGTAACAACTGTTTCATCATTTTCAGTTAGGCAGAAAACATCCTATTGTCCTGCTCAAATCTATCTTCCAAGATAATGCAGGATAATGTGCACCATCTTAAATAGTTTTGGTCAGCTATTTGCTGTGTGCCAGAGTCCCTTAATTTTCTGCATATTCATTTTTGTTCAGTTTCTGAACACAACTTTGCTACACCAATATCTATCCAGTGTTGCTGCCATAAGTTAATGATAAAACTGAGTTCAGATCAGAGCAGGAGTCTGTCCTTTGTTTGCATTGCCATTCTGAAGTTCTCATTTAAAACTTATGTATGTTCTTTATCCAGTTACTGGAATCTATAATTAAATAGTGTGGTAGAAATATCAGGAAATCTAAAATTACAAAAGGGGTATAAGAGAGAGTGCCAAATAAAGTAGGTTGGCAGAAAATTATTTAGCAAATCTCAGAAAAATACTGTTCTACAAATCTTAAAACAAATCTACAAAGACTGATATTTAAACAATGTTTAATCCATATACAAATTTCTAAAATATATTGAGGAAAGTGTTAGTATAAATCACAACTGGAAATTATCTACAGAATTTTATAACTAAGTACCTACAGATGGAAATTTAAATTACTTCTCAGACAATATAGCTAGTGTAATGAAATGTCCATTTAATAAACATCAATGTTGTTGTTTTGGGTTTATTTTTGCCAGGTTTAGAGAAAACATAATTATTCTGATTCCAGAAAAAAATGTAACATACATTTAACTTTCAACATTTAATTTGCTGTTGTACATTCAACCTAATGGTTCTGATGTGATATGTTTTGTTTAAAGAGTTTTATTTTTTTTAATCCACTATGTACAGGGTTTGAAATTACTAAAAATTGTGGCTCTTTCAACTATACTTACAGAACAGTATCTGTCAAAACTACCATAGAAAAACCCACCATTTAAACTTTTGAAAGAAAAATTTTAAAATATTTCTTAAGAGGTTTTTTTAACAGCAAAATAGTATTTATCACCTAATGGCACAACATTTGGCTAATTATTAGTTGTCACATAATATTCATTTAAGTCAAATTTTGAACCAGGCGTCATGGATTTGATTTTTCTAAGTAAAAATAAAAAGTTCTACATTTTTTTTGAAACATAATGACCTGTTTCAACTTTCCTGAAAAATCAGTCTAAATATGTGTCACCTACATCGTTGATATGCTGAATTTTTAGGAATCCATATAGATAGGCTATATAGGTTACATGGCTCAGGGAATAAGGTGCCACCGTAAAGCATCATAGAATTTAGCTCTCTATTAACAACTTTTTCAGGCTCGGCTTGCATGTTATTCCCAACATTTATATTTAAATATTTCTAGAGCACTCCAGTATGTCCTCTCTTGACTGTAAAGCCCGTTTTTCTATTCTATTATACTATAAATCTGAATGAAATGGTGTATCATAAGAAAGAAGGAAAGGTGGCAATGTTATCTATAAAATTGCATTCTAGCATTTTTGTACAGTGAAGATTTTTCCTTAATGATCTTTCTGATTGTGTGTTTCTTTTTTCAGTATGCAAAAATTCCAGACTAACTTGCTTGCAAGATGTGGCAGATGCCCTCTATAAATATAATACATATCAGGTCTGGTTAAATCAATTAACAATCCTCACTGATGTTTCAATCACCCAATAACAGAGCAGAAATAATACACTGTGATTGTGGAGCAACTACACAATAAAGAATGAACAGGAACTAGTCAGAATGTAGAGTTTGCAAATAAGCACAAAGGCTACCTAGAAAATACTTAAGATGGGGAGGAGTTAAAAAATAATTGATTAGCCTGACCAAGGGATAGATTTGTAATGATTATCTTTCTTAACTTTTGACCAGCTCTAGTAGTATGTACACACAATGAGGGAATATTACTAATCAATTATGACCCAAAACTATTAAAGTATGTAACCATATGCTCAACTTTAAGCATGCATTTAGTTGCTTAATGTTAAGCACGTGCTTACGTGTTTTGCCTGATCAAGGCCTATATTTGTTCCTAAATAGAATTGAATGTCACAACTAGTTTCTAGACAGAAGCAATAATCGACCTCCTAATAGCTTAACACGTTTATAATAGTTAGACAATTAGGATAAGATAATACAACAAACTAGTTCAAAAGCCACACCCAGAAATGAGGCAACAGAAGACAATAATTACTTTTAATTTTGTTTTTCTTTTTTTGGCAGGAGCACATGACATTTGGAGTTTAGCCTTTTTTAAAAGCCCATATCATTTTGTTGTTTACCTTTTCCCATTCTTATTTAAATCTCCCTTATCTGTTAACAAAGTTATTTGGAACTTCATTTGTTTTTTAACCAGAAGTACCCGCAATGTTTTGCAAAAGAGACTGCTTGAGATAAGATTATTTTTTTCCTATTTGCACCAAAGCGAAATTTTGCATGTACACAGAATGCGGAACTGTTGCATTGAATTACAGTTATTATACACATTTAACCATAATTTTTCACAATAGTTTTCAAGTGACTAAACTTCTTTGACAGAAAGAAGCAATATCAGATTTTATATCGTCACAAAGGACATTGTTCCCAAGACTATTTCAGTAAATACAATCCAACAAAGAAATTACAAAGCAATTACTTGTTTTAATTGTGGAAGAAATACATGCCCGTGTGGTAGTGACGCAGAGCTAACTCATACTGTCTGAGCTGTATATCTTCACATGAGCTAACAACCATAATGGGAAGGCATTCAGAAGAGTTAAAGTTGGCCAGGATAATAAGTGTTTTTACTGAGCAGTTTCTCCTGAAGCCTATATATTTCTCTTCCCCCCCCCCCACCTATTTTTTTGGTCAAGAGAAATATTTCCCAATGTGTGTGATGTCACAGACCTACTACTTATTTTTATGTGCTTTAATATAAGTTCCTCAGCCTGTGAATGTCAAAAAATTATTCCTTGTGGAAGTGCAGCTGGAAGAAACAAAAAGAGCATTGTTACTTTCCTATAGTCAGAGAGCCATCCTATCTCCAGTTTGCTTTGAAGTACTTTTAAGTCTCCTTTTGTGATCGTTCAATAGGATGTTAGATGTCTAATTCCCAAATATTCACACCAATGTCACTGATGCACAGAAATCCAGCTGGGGAATGTAAGTATACTGGCTTTAAATTGTCCTCCTCATCGCATGGTTGTGCAAAACTAGGATCGGATTCAGCAAACACTCGTTATTGATTGAAACACTACAAGTAATCCCAGTGTAGAAATATCATGGCCTGATCCAAAGAGGCCAGTTTGGAGAATGCGACTTTTCATACTCACATGAACTTTTCATGTGAGCTCTGTGCGTAAATCTTTCTTCTGAAACTTGTTTCAATTAAAAACATCCAAACAGATTGGACTAAATTCTAACCTAATTAAGGGTCTGTTTCTCCTACAATGGAAGTCAAAGAACTTAAATAGTAATAGGATCTGGTTTTACTACTTTGCAAACCACAGGATGGCCAAATCCAAAGGTTAAAAAAAATCATGTGTCTGCTCCTCAAAATCTCATGATTGGCTTAAAAACCATGAGGGTTTTTTATATAAATGTCATATTTATTATTTGTCTTCAGGCTTTTGGATCTTCAGGATGCAATTCAGGTCACATTTTCAATCTTTCTTCACTTGATAGAAATATTTTTTCTTTTTATAAAAATTCTATGGAGCTGCATGGTTGTAATTAGAGGCAAAAATTAGTCCAATTTATGTTGTTCTCAATAGAGAAAGTAACTTTTACACTGTTTATACATGATCTTTTTAGTGAGTTAATTCAGCTTCAAAATGTTAGTTGCATAAAAATTCCCACAGAGTGGTATCCTACTTCAGAGAAACGCAGTAAGTTACATACTGCTACTTAAGGCCCATATTGATACGTGCAATATGTAACTATACTGTAAAATTATATAAAAAACTATAAATAACCAACCACAGGACATTTATTCTGTTATTGTATGAATCTCAAATTACCTATCTTAAATAACAATAACAATTCTGACAAACTCAATTTACTTTCATAAATGCACTAGCTTTCCCTTGTATGAGTCTTTCTAAAAATATTCTGCAGACCAACCTGGTCACTCTTACAATTTTCCTATTTTGTGTCCCTTTAAGCATTTTATTTGAAAGCACCAACCTGCTCTTCTATGTGATACCACTTATCTATTCCAATAACAGGGACTTGCTGTCCTCGCATCCCACAACTCCTATTGGCCAGAAATGGCAAACTGTGGCCATTGGGAGCTGTGAGCATCAATGCCTGCAGACGCAAGGTGAACAACCTGTCTGGCCACTCACCAGGGCCTTTTCTGATGACCTGTGTTCACTGCGTGCAGCCCTCAACCGGCAGGTTGTCCACCACTGCTCCTGGGGTTTAATATAGGCACCGATGATGCAGATTTCACCTTAAACTGGCAGAGGCGGAAGGGATTCCTGAAGTTCATACTTGCTCATCTTCCCAGAGTTCAGGTAGTGCCTTAAGGCATTCAGAACTAATGCTCTCATTTTTCAAGATCCACTTCCAACTAATAAGTAAAACCAAGATTTACTGTATGTATCTGTAAGAAAGTATTACTACTCATAAACCATATTGTGTGAACATGTAGTTGGGTAAGATGTCCCAAGTATGAAGTTATGATAATCTGAGCACATATGTCAATTAATTGTTGTAATGGGACCTAAAAAGAATGAAAGCAAATTAATACAAGCTGCAAGGTGAAACTGCTAAGCTGGAATTCATATGTAAATTTGACACAATCGGAATGGGTCTGAATAGGGATTGGCAATAGTTCACTCATTACCGTAAGTAATTTCAGTCGTCAGAATTAGCACTGACGTAATACTCCCAACTCTCGCATCCCTACTATCTGCTTCTTTTGTCTTGCATTGGATGGAGTGAGATGCAGTGCATGAAAGCTTATGCCATAATAAAACTGTTAGTCTTTAAGGGTATGTCTACACAGCAAAGTTATTTCAAAATAACAGCCGTTATTTTGAAATAACTTTACTAGCGTCTACACAGCCAAACAGCTATTTTGAAATTAATTTGAAATAGCGGAGTGCTTATTTCGAATTTGGTAAATCTCATTCCATGAGGAATAAAGCCAAATTCTAAATAGCTATTTTGAAATAATGCTGTGTAGACACTTATTTCGAAATAAGGGGCCTCCAGCCTTCCTAGGGTGCCCTGGTGGCTACTCCAGTCTCAATCAAGAACACTCCTCTCCCCCCCCCCCCCCCCGGAGCCCTTAAAGGGGTTGACTCTGGCCACAGTGCCTGTGCCAGCTCCAAGCCTGCCAGCCCAGAGCCACCAGTCACTGTCCCTGACCTAGTGGCCCCAAAACATGAGCCAGCAAGCCACTGCCAGCCAGCCCTCCACCACTCCCCAGGAGCAGTCTGCCAGTTCCTAGGAGCCTGCCAGGGCCCAGAGAAGGTGGGTGCCTTCCTGGTCCAGGGTGGAGAGCATGGACCTTATTCAGGTTTGGGGGGGGGATGCCCCCAACGTCCATGATCTCCACATTAGACAGAGGAATGCGGCCGTCTATGGCAGGATTGATGACCAGGCTGGCTGCTAAGGCCACATCCGAACCTAGGAGTAGGTTTGCATGAAAATCAAGTTGGTCCGGTGAGACCCCCAAACCTAAGCCCTGAGCTTCCCCTCCCCCCTTCTTCCTCTTGCTTCCCCCTTCCAGCTCCCTCCTCCCAGGTTTCCCCCTCAACTCTCCCATCGTCACTCTTCTCTCCCGCCTCCTTTCCCCAGTCCCACCAGAGTTTCATTCCCCTCCCACCCCATTTTGTTAAATAAAGAAACAACTTAATACAGAAATGTTTAATATAGGGTACGTGATAAATTAATAAGACCTGTTTAATTTCTTTTAGAATGAGAAAATGTTGACTTAAAATCTCATTTCATGCTAATATTCCCCTGGCCAAGCAAGGGGTACTCAGGCTGACATGATTAAGGCAAGCAGTGCACAAAGGAGTGATGTGGTCAGCAACATGTCTGACTTTCTATGACTGCTCTAGTCCAATAGAGCAGGTAACCTGGAATTTACAAACACTAATTTGTCAGGGGGAAAAAATTAATATGCAGATGAGAGAACCTGGTTTGCTGAATTTAAAGTCCACCCTAAAAACTGATGGTGAATTGGAATTCAAGGCCAGTGTTTGATGTGCATGGAAAAAAGCTTTGTCCACATAATGGTCAAAAAGTTCAATAACAAGGCATGTGCCTATGTACATGATATTCATCATCAGTCTTCAAAACCAGAAAGCACCTACAGTCTCTTAACATCCAATAAAGAATTCTAGTTATTAATAATAGAGCTGAAGGTTTAAATGAGTAACAGCGTAAAGACTAACAAATATATTATATCATGAGCTTTTGTGGGGTTAAGCTCATGCTATATTTGTTAGACTCTAAGGTGCTATAGGAAAGTTTGTTGTTTTTAAAGTTACAGGCTAACACGGCTACCCCTCTGAGACTAAAGCTAAAGAGTAAAGATTTTTAAATGAATATATATATATTTTTAGTTAAAATATATATCAGCCAAGCTTTTCAAACTATCAGGTATCTGAGGAAGCAGTTTGCCGATATCTAGCACATTTTTGTGTGGCACGCCATTTTCTTTGTCATTTCATATTAAAAAAAGGAAAGCGGATTCTCCCTTATGTTCATTTTTCTACACAAGTGTGTTCAAACAATATTATTTGTATGGGGTAGGGTTCACACACAAACATGGGATTTAACCATGGATAGCCGACCATTTGAGGACTGATTCTGGGCCCCTGAAGCCAGTGGCTCTTTTGTCTCTGATTGCAGTGGGAGCAGGATTGGAACCTTAGCTGGGCAGTTCCCCTTTTCACTAGGGTGAACAGAAGGAAATGTTTTTACATCCTCAGACTGAGGTGGCTGGAAAGATAACCAAGCATGTAGGGAACTACTTAAGTAGAACTGGAGGTGTTTGGTTACCAAGCTTTTTTTCTTTAGCACCCGAGGGCAAAGAGCAGCTGTTAATGACACACTTACCGGAAAGAAGGTTAAGACTGTTGACACTGAACTATTGGCAGTATTACACTTCAACACTTGGCCTGCTCTGACTCAATATATTTATGCCAGTTCATGTTTTGCAGCTTCTCAGAGAGCTGAAATATAGACATCTGTAGGCAAGAGGGAAAGGATTGAAAAATCAACTAAAAAATGAAATACATCTTTGTTTCTCTGATTTCAGTAGTACATGGAGCCCTGAAACTAGAAATGTGTTAATTACAGGTGTTTCCAAGCAAACTATAGCTTGTGGGATGTACGTGTGGCTCTGCTGAGCATGTTAACAATATGCACAAAGTAATCATGCACAATAGTCTGAACATGATGGAATGTTTAGAGTTGAAAGACAACAAATTATGTGAGCTGAAATCATAATTACAACATAATAGAAATGAACTCTTTCCCCTGAGGAATAACTTCAATTCAAAATAAAAGACTATCACACTCCCCCCCCCCCCCTTTTTTTTTTAAATCAGCAGCATCTAACTTTCTCACTGGAACAAAACACCCTTTCTACCAAAGTATACAGCTAATCTTGTATATAGACTAGTTCTTTCAAAAAGCATGTGCTTTCATTTCATGTTGTGCTTCCTTCTCATATGTCTGTAATTAAAAAATATTCATCCAAACAACACCAATCCTCCCTCTCCCCATATTTATAAAACTCCCAGCCCATTTCCCGTCACCTTCCTCATTCTCTTACAGGAAGGAAATGGGCAGCGTTAGCCACATAAAACAGTAAGTGTGCCTAGCTGCAAAGTGTCTAATGCCTCGCCAAAATGTGAGTGATGGAGTGTGTGCTGTGTTGTCCTCTTTAGAATGTATTAGGATTATCTTGAAAGATTATTTGGCTTCATTCATTTATACAACAGCAGATGTGCAACAAAACATACAGGAATATAGCCACCGCCTCCAGGGCTGAAATACAGTGTGCAATACAGTGTATGTACATCCCCACAGCACGTAGGCACTATAGACACAAGTGATGGGGAGAGGCAGAGGACATGGGCAAAGGGTCAGCCTGACCCCTCGCCTCCCCAACAATACACACTTTTGAGAATCAGAAGTAACCAGGCCAAGTTAGGATGGCCATGCAACGTTATGCATAAGGTCACTATGCATACACTATATACATTTGGTCTGGATGGAGAGGTGGCCAGGCCTAATTTGAGCGAGTGATGCTGTGACTCAAAGAATTGCATCTGCACTCAAATCTGGCCCATTCAGGTTGCTTGCCCATTATCCCTTTACCTCCATTTTTGCAGTCTTTTTGGTAGCCATGCCACAAGCAGGAACCCTACAAGGTTCAAGAGCCTTCTTTAAAGAAGGTGCAGCATTTACTCCCGTCTGAAGATCACCAGCTATGGCTCTGCCACCTACTGCATTTTGCAACCTAGTTCCTTTAGTCCTATGGTTGAGATCCTCAGAACAGTTTCTACAAAGTCAATGGAGGTATGTCAGCAAAGGATCCATCTCTAAGGCTTGTGCAAAGATTTGACATAACCAGGTCTACGAGAAATATTTCAAAGTTTATGATGCAAAATTATTGCCCCATGGATTGAGAAAAGTGATTGACAGTGATATGCAAATGAAATACATGTTTTGGAATCTACCATATGTTAATGAAATGAGCTGAATCACAACCTATCACCATTATCTGAAATTTTATTTTTCACAAGAAAAAAGATTAAGAAAAAGATGGGTGTGGAGAGGATAGCACAAATTGCATCAGTAAATAACTATAGTACAATTATTTTTTTTCTGAATGCTTCCAGTTCTGAAGTAAATTACAGACTGAGATGACCAATGCTTGCTGATAGTAGGGGGTCAGAGTGAGGGCAGCTGGCTTCAACAATGCTACTGAGCATGTTCAATCTGTGTGAGCATGCTCAGTACAAGCCACGATGCAAATCTGGTAGGCACATGCCATCGCACTACTTGTCGCCTCTGATTACAGAATATTTGGTATGAGTTAACACTGAGAAGTATGAGAAATCAGTGGCATGAAGGTGCTTAAAGATTTTCTCCTCTCTGCATGGTACAATAAGAAAAATAAAAGGAAGAAAATGCCTTGGAAGTTAAGTTATAGAAGTCACTGAACTAGTGACAGTTTAGGACTAGAATAGAATATTTCTGAGTGAATCTGACATTTGATGGACAGTCTCTATAAACAGTCATACCAATTTTATCCTTCAAATAAACAGCTGAAAGCAGCTAGCCAGCCCGTGTTTCGAAGTCATCTGGGAGTCTACCGTAGACAGTGATACCATGATTTCAAAGCCCTGTTCGCAGCACTGACAACACAATCTGGAACCATGGGAAAAAAAGAAAGCTGAAAAGAATCATGTTGAAAACCTTGGTAAACAAATATGATGAAACTTGTGTCCATCTCCCATGGTGCTCAGCCTAGAAAACTAAAAATCTGATTGTTTGAAACTTTTTTCATCTGGGACAAGTGTGGGGCATGGCATAACGCACCCCCCCTCCCCCAGTGTGAGCTCTGATCTGTAAGCGAGACAACAGAACTAATTCTGTTATTATTCAAACTTCTGATATTACTAGTGTTAAGAATGCTTTAAGTCAGAAGCCAACACTTCTAAAACTAGGGACCTAAGTTTAGCTCCCTAAATCCACTTTTTGGACTCCTAAAAAATGTGGCTTGATTTTCAAAGCTGCTCAACAGCTTTGGTCAGTTCCTTTAAAATGAGGTCCAACTCATATTGAAGTGTTTAACTCAGAATGTATTAGTCCTATTTTAATCACCCTTGTTCGAAAATAATGACCAGATGACACCCATGAACGGTATCTATCGTATCCTGTACATACAGGTTGTGTGGTTTTTGGAAAAGATAAATGCCTATTGATATACTGAAGTTGGCTGACAGTTATTTCATCCCAGTCTCCCCAGTGGGCAGCAGAAATCAGTGGGACAGAGGTGTATAACAGAATGGACGGATAAACCAATGAAAAGGCGTGGCTGTGTGAGTATGCAATAGATCAAGCTGTGCTACTCAGACAGAACAATCTAAAGGAATTACTTTACAGATAACTAGAGCGATTACCAGAAAAGCATAACTCCATGGGAGCAACCACAATGAATTCTTCAGGTACTGTTTGAATAGCAATCATTTAGCAATGCTGTTATGCAATTTCTGTACACTTTGGTCAGAATTTCAGGGCTCTCTCTGGTTGGCAAACAGAGTAGAGCATGAACAAGCATTAATTGGGGGAGAGGAGATCAGCGTTTTTCTAACTTCCACAGAAAGTATGGGTTTGAATTTTGAAGGGAGGTTTAGGTCAAATAAGATGTTACTTTATCCAAACAAGTCCAACAATGCTCAGGCTCTGATGCTCAGCTGCAGCCAAGCAGTGCTAGGCACAGCTCAAAAGGAGGGGCAACTGAACAAAGACGCCTTTTGCTCTGAATCTCCCCACCCCCAAATCTGGACCACCTGGGCATAGGTTCAGTCCCACGTGTACATTAGAGCCACTATCAGTTAAGGGATTATTATAGCAGCCCGGGATTTCAGAGGGCTATGAAAGCTTCAGCCACATCGCTTTTTCCTTAGCCACAAGCTCGCTCTGTTGCCATCATGCAGAGATTATACTTGTGGTGTGAAGTTGTTCAGAAGGATATGACTGTGATCAATTCTCTGTTTCTTTAAAAGATGCATAGAAGAGTTGTTAATCAACTCCCAGATGAAAAATCCACAATTTGTTTTATGACAGCTTTTGTGGAGGTAATTCTTTTTCAAGGGAGACAACATATACATGCACAAATGCACACACACATTGTACACAAATGCATATAAACACACATAGCAAGAAACTCTAATTTCCACTAAATAAATGGCACTACTGCATGCAATGGAGCTGTTGTAAAGTAACTATCCATCAAGGTTAATTTATAATCTGTCTGGATGTAGAGAATTCTTGGTAAAACAAACCTATGCAAGTACATTTGATAAAAAAGTCCAGCCTGTTTCTATCATACAGTTTTACACAATGGCGTTCTTAGTTATAAAATCTGCTATTGTAAATTACAAATGCAAGCAATAATTTATGGATCATAAATTAATCTTTAACCAAAAGCTCAAATATATGTTGACACAGAATACTCAAGAACAACTTGCATAATTAATTTGCCAGGCTATCACTTTGGACTTGCAAACATTTTATGCGTTTGGCTTGCAAAAAATTAGTATCTGCTAAAAGAGGATCTGGTCTCTCAAAGGAATGCTTGATTAGCCCTTTCACCTGACTCCATTTTTAATCCTAATGCTTCTGGAGGTTTAAGGGATTAATAAAACAATTTGTTATTGTTTGTTATTTCTGTTTTACTCCATTAACCAAGCTTACTGCTATTATCATTATTACTTCAAGCAGCCTGAGATACACATATATTTTATCAATAAACCTGTGCTTGACATAAAAAAATAATGTACATTGCAGCAAAACTTTGTTAGAAACTAGCACATCAGCAGCAATTTTTTAACCACAACCTATTTAAGAAAGGATTATTTTCATTAGAGTAACCTGACAATTAAGGCACTGTATTGCTTTTTTCCCCCCAAATAGACAACTGTCTTTTATTTGCATAGGGAACTTCTGCAAGTGAAAACTAGCATTGAACTAACTTTTGCCTTCCTGTAGCTGTCTGACTCACGCTATATACTCAAGTTAGCCATCAGACTTTTTCAACGAAGAAAAGCTAGTGGCTGGTTTCCGTACTTCTCAGTGGAAAGATAGGCTGCTTGCTGGGGGAAGGAAGTGATTAACATGAAAGAATAATGAATGACCATTCAATTCACTGTGATTGCAACCACAAGGTAGTCCTCTGGATACTTTGAATTTAGATCTACCCCATTTAAAGAGCTGTACTTAATTCTAGCCTACTGTGATGGCAGTATGCAAATAGCTGTGCAATATTCAACAGGATGAAGTAAAAATATACCACCGATAACTATCCAATGCACAGAACATGCTGTGTGCTATTTACCTCAGTGACAACAATTTGTGTTGTAATATTTTAATAATGGAACTGTTTAAAAATGAAAATCATGTCACAAGGCTTTATTTTCTGTGGATATGTTGACACAATTAGCCATTAAAAAAAACCCCATGATGCACACATTAAGGTTTCTCAAAATGAAAGCTCTTCCTAACTGACAAAATATCACTTAGCTCTCTGTTACCCCTTTCTCCTAACAAAGCAGGCTTGCCTCTATCATCTCTAGTTCAACTAAGCATCTTTTAAATAGATTAAAGTTGACCTGATATGCTAGAAATCAGTGTATTTCATAAAGCTGGTCCATATTTTTTGAATGTGAATATTTTTAGGAAATTGTATATAATTGTTGTGGGGGAATACACATATTTTCACAGGTTTTTTGTTTTTAGAACAAGGTTTACAGCCTATTGAAATTCATCAGATTTCAAAAATGATGAAATTTTCACATTTAAACCATTTACCCTCCCACCCAAAAAATAAATAGGAAAATATTTGGAAGTTTTTGAGATTTTTTTTACTCCTGTTTTTCTATCATCTCTAGCATTTCAATAGTTTATCTTTTATATCATATGAAAAAATCTTATCCTGTCCATTGCTGTTTCATTTTCATTTTTGGACAATAAACCAAACAGCACATCTTCCAAGACAATGGTGACTAGAATAAGTATGATGCCAGAGACAGATGCTCCTTAGATTATTTATTCTTGGTCTACATCTGTTTCATTGAGCTGCTGAGATTCCAGAATTAACATTATCCCTACAGTCCAGTGGCCACCATTGCAGCCTCTGTAGAACTATTTGATTGTAAATACATTAAAATAGGAAACATTAATGGTTTCACTTCTGCAGATTTCATCATTGATCTCTTTCCAGCAAAATCTTCAGTCACTGCTGTTATAATGACACAACAACTAAGACACAGAAGTTATGAGTTAGTTAGCCTCAAAAAAAGTGATTAAACCAAAAATCACTTTTAAAGATTATATTGTGGGTTTGGATGTGAGTGATCATTTACATTGCCAACTCTCCCAGATGTAGAGAATAAGGTGATTTTGCTCCCTGGCTCTGAAAGCACACACAAATCTTGTCGCCCATACATCTGCCTGCCTCCCAGCCCCATATCAGCTCTGTTCATCCCTATGACGGACTTTACCCCTGACTTCCCCTTTTGCACACTAATTGTAATAATCATGGGCGTCCGATGTTAGGTGGGGGAATGCTTTGCCTTCCCAAAATGCCAGGCATAGCCCCACCCACACGCCACCTCTAGAATGCCTGCTGTAGGAGTCCTGGGGGCAGACTGTTGCTGTCCCTAGCGCCCACCCTCCCGATGCGATGCTGCAGTGCTGGGGAGGGGGGGGTCATGATGAGTTCACTCTGTTCTTCTTGGGGCTGGAGAGGCTGGGGGGTGTGCCCTCCTCCCTTCCCCAGTGCTCCAAGGCTGGAGAGGAGAGACTGGGCTGGTTACATGTCACCAGTCACCACTGCTACCCACCCATCAGCCCTCTTTACATGCTTCCCCTCTCACTTTCCTCTGCCTTCTGTGCCTATGCACCCTCCTCCCCAAGCCTTCTGCTCCAGTGGGGTACATCCCATTCCCAGAGATGTGTGGAGAATCAGCCACTGGTCAGATCATTCAGCTCACCAACACTCTCACTGGCAGGCAGGCCCAGCCTTTGGGCAAGGCAAGCAAGGCAGTTGCCTCAGGTCCAGCGTATTTAGGGCCCGCGCTGCCCAGCTCCAAGCTCCACCCACCCAGCCACTAACTCACTGCCCTGATTCGCATGGCCATACTGCTCAGCCAACCATAGTATTGGACTCTGTGAACTCTTTGGATGGGCCTGGTGGCAGGTTCCTCCTTCCCCCACTGCCTCAAGCCCTCTGCCCCCGGATGCAGGTCAGGAGGATGCAAGCCCTATATCTGCCAAAGCCCCACACAGTGCTGGCCTGAGGAAGCTTCTCCATGCCTCAGCTGTTTCAAACTTGTTTGTGATCCAACCCTACTGGTGCCAGGCTTAGCACCCTCTTCACATGGTGCCCCCCCCCCGGTCCTGCCCCCAGCAACCTCCCCTTCTGAGCTCCCCTCTCTAGCCACATTGGCTGAAGCCTCTGCAGTCAAGTTCCCTGGGCCCTTGTGTTGGATGCATCCTTAGGGCTTAACCCCTTCTTGCCCACACTGTAGCCAAGGGCCAGGAGGTAGCTGGGTTATGTCCATGGCCAGCAGCAGCTTGGAGGTGTCGGCTGCCTTTCTATACTGCGCAGGCAGGAAGGGACAAGCTGCTTCTAGCCATAAGGAAGTGAGGTTGGAGGGGTGGGGGGAGAGAGGGAAAAGAAGAGCTCTGGAAAAACATGGGCCTATGCTGAAAGCAGCTTCCATCCGTTCCCTCCAGCACAGTGTCAAAAGACTGCTGCTTGCCATGTTCTGGTGTAAACCCCAACAGAAATCTGAGGAGGGGTTCCTGTGACCCTGTGGTTGTCTTAAGAAGATGTGTGTCAGATACCAAGAGAGGAGGGTCCGTCCCAGGGCCCCAGGCAGGCATGGTGGATGGAGAAATTTGGTAGCTTGATGGACATTCTGATGTCATTACAAGACAAGCTTCAGCCCAGGCTGACATCCACTGACCCATGAAAAAAATTACAGGGGTGAATGCATTTTAAACAATTGGCTTAGTACCTTAATGTTACTAAACCCATATCAGGAAGTAGGGCATTATTCTTTGGTCACTCATATGAAAGGATTACTTGACAACCTCTAAAGACTCCACTCCATTTTCCAGCAGAAGTTCTTAGTTACTGTCATTTGCATCATAAATACAAACCTTATAGTTTTCACTACAAAGTACACCATCCCATTTGAGTGGCTGTCCCAGTACAAAGGATAAAAGTGCACAGTATGAAGGTTTTTCTCCCCAACACAAATCCAACGTAACATGGAAAACTTAAACAGATGCACCATTTTTGTTATGTAAACAAGGTTATGAAAGCTATTACTCCCATGTTTGGAATTTTGTTTACAAATTGAAATGAATTGGATGGGAATAGCCTGGGTTGATACAAATAAAACAAAATTTGAGTCCTAATGTTCAAAAGTGCTTAGTATGACTTGAAGTCAGTGGGAAATGCTGATACTTAGTACTTCTGAAAATCAGGTGCTAAGGGCATTTAAATATTTATATTTATTATTCACCGCTGCATAGTCCAAATAGATCTGATAATAATTATATAAAATCTCATGAAAACATTTTTGTTTTTTTCACTATTTTCTTCCAAAGTATTCAGTAAGTTTACAGTAGCAATCAAATCCCCAGAAGTTCTTTCATTTAACAAAGGGTCTATTATTAATCTCACACAAGAGGTAGTGAAAAAAAATATATAAATAAGTGAGAGGTGATCGGGAAAAAAAGAATGCGCCTGGATTTCTGCTTGATAGATGTTTACTGTGGAAATAATCTGTTCAGATTTAATGTTTACATCATCAAGAACATTATCTGATGTTATTCCACAATAAGCTGTTTTTAGCCATTTTGAGGGTTGAATTTAAAGTTATTGTGCAGAGAAAACAGGTAAAACTTCTATGTGATTATACACATGGTATGAAGCTGCAGAGGGAAGAGACTAAGGTATCTTAATAAGAGATATCCCCCATCTATGCTTGATATCTTGTGGCTAAACAGCTGGTTTCAGTTCTGGTGAAAGGATGAAAACCAACCAAGAAAGTATAAAACATTTTAGAAAATAATACTTTTTAACAATGAATGATGGAAACCACTCTGGATGTATTAAGTAATGAAAATATACCAAAAAGGATGCGTTTCCTGGGGTTACTTTTTATCACTGCAGCCTTTGTAGTGCAGAATATCACTGTAACATCAATGCAGTTTTTAAAAGTATGGAAAAGTGAGTGATGGGACTGCTTTTGGATTTTCTTTTAAAAAAATACAACATATAGAGGTTTTGAGGGCTGAGTTAATGGTTACTACAGGTGATCATCTCCATAACTGAGCACATCCGATACTTTACAAGCCTGAGGTGTTGAAGTACAGATGGTGAGCTTTCTTCACATTGGGTTGCCCTTCAAGCTGAATTTAGCTGCTATGGAGCTTTGAAAAAAAGAGAATAATTTCTATAAATTAAGGCTTTTTCCATAACAATGAAACATACAGCAAACATTCTATGTGCTATCTCTGCCACAGCTCCTAGGACTCTTTCAATAAGTTAAATTTAGTACAGACTGAAAACCACAGTATATGAGGTGGAATTCCAGATATATTTATTTATTTCAGAGAGGCTGGAAATGAAATTCAGCATCTGATGCCAGTGCTGGTGCTACGTAACAGTTATATGGATAACAAAAATGATCATGCAAAAGGGCAATTAACAAAAGTTTGAGAAGCCAGTCATTTAAAGTAAAAACGCAGTGGAATTTAGGCAAAGACATTTCTGGATTGCGTAGAATTTCACAAAAGCAACAGACACAATCCACCATGTGTTATTTTAAGAAATTTACATTAAAATTAATTATATTTATATGTTAGTGTGGGCACAGAGTGAAAAATTATTGAGAATCACACCATGAGGGAACATACTGTAGAAACCATATCATGCTACTATATTACTAATGGTGACTACTTCTGTGAAAGCAACCTTGATTTCTTGGGAAAATCTGGAACATATTGATAAATTACAGAGACGTTATTGTGTCTCAGTAGTTAAAGCTTCGGCCAGCCTTTCATCCCTAATCTTATCCATTTGTTTTCCTTCAAACTCTTGTCTAAAAGAGTTAGAGCAGAAGATGGCAATTGAAAGTTCCCTCGTTTCATCATTTACTCTGCCATTGATTCACTGAGAAGCTTCAGACAAGTTCCTAGTGTTCGGATGTCTCAGTTCTTCTTCTGCAAAATGGTAGCATTATAGGAGTGCTGTGAACTTTAATTTATCAATACAAATGGACAGATAATGTGTAGAGACTCACTTAACTGAAAAAGAGGCAAATTGCATTATTTACTATCCCACAATTTACAACTTTGTTTCAAAATAGTTTTTTCACAATTATTGACCTTTAGATTATTTGCAGCAGTCCTTTACATCACACCAGAGATGTCCTGTCCAAAGACTGGAACAAGCCAGTCACCCCAGGCCCTGTATTTGGTGGTGCCCCCATGCTTCAGTGACATGCCAGGGGGCTAATGGGAGGCATGGTGCCAGCAGCAGGGATCAGACCCATTCTCCCCCACCCCCTTATGTTTACTTCTTTTTCTTACCTGCAGCCCTTCCATTCTGGGGCTGCTCAGTCGCTGCTCAGCTTCCTAGAATCAGTCCCTGCTGGCTGCTGCAGGATCCCAGTGCTCACTGAGATCACATCCACTAGTGCCACTCCAGTAGCCTGCACAATGCAAGCTGATCCTGACTCTGCCCTTCCAGGTTTCTGCCCCCTCCTACCACAGGTTAGTGCCAGCTAGTCTCCTTTGCCCAGCACTGGTGTCTCCCAGAGCCCCACACCTTTCCCTTCCACTGCCCTTTCTCCCCTCTCCCAGCACTGGGTGGTAATGGGGGTCTTTGTCAGGAAGTGAGGGGCAGCCCTTATAACCCCCCCCCCCCCATCCCCTGATTCAGGACTCTCCTTGACTTTATCAGCTATCCAGCAGCAAGCTCCAGCTTTGGGGTCCCCTTCCCCACAGCACCATGTCTTGAGTCCCAAAACTCCATCATCTCCACTAGGACTCTGGCAAATTACAGAAAAACAGTAGAAGATTCCCACCATTTTATGAGTTTTAAAACTCAGTCTTTCTAAGTGCTCTACAATGTAAATGGCTACTCTGAATTGCTTGGAAACCTGTCTCCTGGAGAGGCAGCATCACTAGCGATCCAAATTCAGGGTCATTTGACAAAGGGCCACCTAAGTTATAGGCTGCCCTCCTTGTCCCCTTCTGTACTATGGAGAGTGAGGTACCAAATGTCTGTGACAGACCTCATTGTCTTCACTGAAAGAAATGATGATGTGAACTCACCTCACCATCTATTAACATCACTAAGAACAAGTCAATCGCATCACCACCCAATTAGACAAAAGGAGTTTTGGATTAGATGCCTGCTGGAAGGTGGGTACCACAATTTGTGAGTCATAAGTAGTGACAATTTGACTTTGAGGAAAATATAATCAGTCTTTCAGGAGGAGGGCGAGGGGAGATTAGGCATGTGAATGCTTCCTGGGCAGAGAGCAGTATTGGGGGAGTGGGGGGAGGGGAGATATTCTGAGAGAGGGCTGCACTGTGTATTGCAGACTGCAGGTCCCTAGTCTAGAGATCTAGGAGGTTGTCTGAGTTAGGGGTGGCAGGACTTAATTGCACAAGGAAAGAGGAGCATTGCTGGTTCCTAACTACAGGAAATGAGGAAGTCTGTGTGTTGATGGAGGTGGATGAGGGCCCTCGTGAATGTATAGAAAATGTTAATGGGGGCCCCAACTCATTACAGGTGAGTTGCCCTGGGCCCTGCACCCTCCTAAGGACAGCCCTGCATCTCATACTTGATGGTTACTTTTGACAGAATTTTGATAGTTCCCTTGTAGAATCAGGTTTCTGGTGCAAACTCAATTCATTTGCACATTTAAAATTTTCTACTTGCGAATATTCTCAAAGATCTACATGAACTTTCTTGTTTATATGACTATTTCTTCTACTCGCCATGCTCGCTAGAATAGTCATGGAACTAGCGCACAAAACTGTCAAGGATACAGTCAATGACACTTCATTGAAAAAAATCAGTAATAGATACTATTTGCAGAATTCATCCCTCTCAGTCAAATATTCCTAACAAGTTTGAGAGACTCTGTTCAAGTACAATAAACACTATTAATGTTAACAATAATCAGGTTTTAAATGTCTAGATGAGGGCCAGATTATTATTACACTTTCCTCTTCATATTAATCGTACTATGGAAGATTCAAATTGGACATCATTGCTCATAAGAATAATTCCACTGAAGTTAATCAATCCAAGTTTACATGAAGTACCACTCAAGGTAAATAAGAATGGCAAAATCAGGCCCTAACTTTAAGGCTTAATAACAACAGGGAGTTCTGGAAGATTTTACTGTGTCATCTCTTAGGCAAACTCCTGACTGGAGATCAAGTTAAACTGAGGACTATGACAGAAGAAGAATTTCCCAGTGAAGTCACCACAAAGCATGTTGCCTCTTTTAGAGCAACTGGAACTCATCTTAAAGTCTAATGTCACAATGAAGCCTTGAATGTGGACTCTAAAGATGTGTCTATACAGCACCCTAAACTCAAAATAAGAAACGTAACTTGTGCTACGCAAATTGCGTATCTTATTTTGAATCTATTTCGAAATAGCTTATTTTGAAATATGGCATGTCTACACAGCTCTGAATTTTGAAATAACATGCTATTTCAAACCATCCATTATTCTTTGTGCAATGAGATTTACAGGGATGGCAAAACAGCCCACTAGTTATTTTGAAAAATATTTCAAAATAACGGGCCATTTGTGTAGATGCCAAGTGTCCCAAAATAGCTGTGCAGTGTAGATGTACCATTAAGAAATGCCATTAAGTTATACTGGATCAAACAGGATATCTATTTTCTTGGCAAGGGAAGCTCAATGGAGAAATGGTTATTCTTATTATTGGTTGTTGGGACATGTAAAAAAAATTAAGAGGAAAAAACCTGGTCACACTAACCAGGAAATCTCCTAAATCTCTCTCTATAGCTTAGTGTCTGCTTACATGAACTTCTCACAGATTATTATTAAATGTAACCAAGCCATCCTCATATACTGACATTCCTCTAAGCCAAACATATTTTAACCTTACCCAGCCCCTTCCAACAAATAAGCTGTTTTGAAAATGATTTCCAGGGCGATGCCTGTTGCCATAGAGATGACATTAAATGAAAAGGACAAAAAATATAGAGGGTGATAAACTGCATGCTTGGATGACACACTTGACTTCCAAGCTTGTGTTCAAACGAGGCATACATGCCAAGATTTTTATGAAAGACAAAATTAAAATGTATCACTATCAAGCTGTAACTGACAAGGTATTGTGTGGTGGCTGTTAACATAATGCTCCATATATTTATTGTTTGTCATTTTTCTGGCCTTGACAAAAGTCTCTTGGAGCTGTAAATCATACTATTAAATCTGCCACTGGAAATGGAGGCTGTTTTGGAGAAGAAAAAGAAGAAAAAAATAAAAGAAAAAATAGAATTGAATCACTACTTATGGGTTTCTCATGCATGACAGACGACCTTAACTATCACATAAGGGATGACACTTACTCCTAGACTTTGGCATGTTTACAAGTGTCAGGCTGTTGGCTTGTGACCTAATTTACAAAAAACAAAAACAAAACTTGTTTCCACTTGAAGCCTGTTTACCTCTGCAATCTACTGTATCTTTCTGTACATATATGGATTAACTTCAATGCTCATAGTTTAATTTACAGGTTTTACAATATTTATTTTCTCAGAACACAAGCTCCTATTGTGAAAACCAGTTTTTTCTTATTTCTCATCTGCAATGTGTGAGGATGTTTCATAATCAAAAGCATTCAAGCTGATTCATCTGATGATGTGGGTTTTACCCACAAAAGCTTATGCCCTAATATATCTGTTAGTATCTAAGGTGCCACAGGACTCCTCTTTGATTTTGCAGATACAGACTAACATGGCTACCCCTCAGAGACTTTTCAAAAGCATTCAAAAATTCTCAGGCATTTTTCCATCTATTGAGACAACATACTATATATGTTGGCCTACCAAAAACCAGAGTTAGAGAAACAGCAGATGACGTGACAAAGTGCAATCTGAATATATACAAAACAAGATTTCTTTGGAAGCAGTTAGTACGCCCCCTGGAAGTTTAAGAAGAATTGCACCTGAGGTTGTTGATAGGAAAAATAAAACAACTCTATTAATCTTAAATAATATTGTCAAATGTTGTCAACTCTTAAAATGTCATGAAAAATTACTGCACTTCTACTGAGAGTCACGGTACACAATAAACCTAGTAAGAGAAAGAAGGGTGGGTAGATGGTCATTGTTAATAGTCAATTAAAAGACTTGTTCTGTAGCTGGTGTTCTCTGAGATGCCAACCTATCTAAGGAATTTTCTTGCACAGGAAGAGTCAAGAACCACTCTAATGAATTGTGCTCTTTGAGATGGTACCAACATGACTTTCTCATTGACTTAGACATCATGCTGGACCTACTGCCTTTGAGAAACTAGTCATCGAGATACAGGTAAATTTGAATACCTCAGCATCTGAGATAGGCCACAACTACTGCATGTATTTGGTAAACACCATTAGTGTTGTAGCCAGACCAAAAGGAAGGACTGCAAACTGGCAGCGGGTCGAATCGTAGGAAGTTTCTGTGCCCCAGGAAGATTGTTAGATGGAAGTATGCATCTTTCAAGAGTGACATACCAGTCTCCTGGATCCAGGGAAGGAATGATGGCTACTAGGGAGACCATGCAAAAGTTCAGTTTCTGTAAGTAATTGTTGAGAACTCATAGGTCTAGGATGGGACCTTGGCTTTAGGATAAAAAAAATATCAGGAATTAAAACACTTGTTTTGATATTGAGGTGGAACCTCCTCCACAGCCCCCAGTTGCAGGAGACCTTGACCTTTCATGAGACCTTTCATGAGAAAGGCTCCTGAAGAAGAACAGGACCATGGGGCAGAGGAGATGAAAACCAATTGGAAAGTGACGCTACAGTACTGAGGTCTGAGGTTATCACTCATCACACTGGGAAGAAGTGGGAAAGGCAATTTCCAAACACTGGAAAATTCAGATCCATGGAAAGGTCTTCCTTGGGTATACCCTCAAAACGACATTTTTAGCCCTTTGCTTGGATCAGACAAGCCCAGCTGGTCTGAGGGAGGGGACAGATGGTTCGAGCGACAATTGTAGCTCTTGGGCTTTGTATGTGGTGGATCCTATTGAGGATGGCTCCCATAATCTTGAGCAAGTTGTGGTTTATATTGCTTGTGCTCCAGGCCTGGAACATAAAGGCCAAGGTTTTAAGGGTGGTATGGGAATATTTTAAACCATACATGGTGATACGTCTCAGAGGGGTATCTGTGTTAGTCTGTAATTGCAAAAACAACAAGGAGTCATGTGGCATCTTCATAGAATCATAGAATACTAGGACTGGAAGGGAACTCAAGAGGTCATCGAGTCCAGTCCCCTGCCTCCATGGCAGGACCAAATACTGTCTAGACCATCCCTGATAGACATTTATCTAACCTACTCTTAAATATCTCCAGAGATGGGGATTCCAGAACCTCCCTGGGCAATTTATTCCAGTGTTTAGTTACCCTGACAGTTAGGAACTTTTTCCTAATGTCCAACCTAAACCTCCCTTGCTGCAGTTTAAGCCCATTGCTTCTTGTTCTACCCTCAGAGGCCAAGATGAACAAGTTTTCTCCCTCC
Source organism: Pelodiscus sinensis (assembly GCF_049634645.1). Lineage (NCBI taxonomy): Eukaryota > Metazoa > Chordata > Testudines > Trionychidae > Pelodiscus > Pelodiscus sinensis. The sequence continues at coordinate 32,255,542 of NC_134722.1, forward strand.
TCCTTATGACACCCTTTTATATACCTGAAAAAGGCTATCATGTCCCCCCTCAGTCTTCTCTTTTCCAAACTAAACAAACCTAATTCTTTCAGCCTTCCTTCATAGGTCGTGTTCTCTAGACCTTTCATCATTCTTGTTGCTCTTCTCTGGACCCTCTCCAATTTCTCCATATCTTTCTTGAAATGTGGTGCCCAGAACTGGAGGCCTAACCAGCGCAGAGTAGAGCGGAAGAATGACTTCTCGTGTCTTGCTCACAACACACCTGTTAATGCATCCCAGGATCATGTTTGCTTTTTTTGCAACAGCATCACACTGCTGACTCATATTCAGCTTATGGTCCACTATAACCCCCAGATCCCTTTCTGCCGTACTCCTTCCTAGACAGTTGCTTCCCATTCTGTACGTGTGAAACTGATTGTTCTTTCCTAAGTGGAGCACTTTACATTTGTCTTTATTAAACTTCATCCTGTTTACCTCAGACCATTTCTCCAATTTGTCCAGATAATTTTGAATTATGAACCTATCCTCCAGAACATTCACAACCCCTCCCAGCTGGGTATCATCTACAAACTTAATAAGAGTATTTTCTATGCCAATATCTAAATCGTTGATGAAGATATTGAACAGAGCCGGTCCCAAAACAGACCCCTTTGGAATGCCACTTGTTATGCCTTTCCAGCAGGATTGTGAACCATTAATAACTACTCTTTGAGTACGATTATCCAGCCAGTTATGCACCCACCTTATAGTAGCCCCATCTAAGTTGTATTTGCCTAGTTATGCACCCATCTTAGAGTAGCCCCATCTAAGTTGTATTTGTCTTAAAGACAAACAGGTTTATTTGGGTGTAAGTTTTCATGGCTATCACATGGTCATGGATTGATGAATTTTGGAGAAGCGCTAATTGTCAAACAATAGCTAAGAATGATTGGATAGAGGTGTAGTGAACAGAGTAGTGAAGAATTAGGGAGAATCTGTGGTGTTACCAGATTTGCCCAGTACTCTAGAGTATGCTCATTTATCAGGGTTACTCTTATGGGACTGTGGAAAGGTTAACCATTCTATCAGTGTGCTGTTTGTGCTCTCATATGGAGCTGAATTCTCCCTGCTGCCAATTCCCCCTTCCACTGGAGCTCTCCTGCAGGAACTAGGTTCCTCAGGATGGGGTTCTTACCACCTTAGCAACACACACAGACACTCACACCCACTAATAGAGCACGTATGAGAGGACTCGGTAATCAGCACTCCCAAGCTGACCCCTCATGTGTCCCTGGACTCAGCAGGCTGGGTTTAACAGCAGTGCCACACTGCACCCTCATGTGCCTTTGGACTCCATGGGCTGGATTAAACAGCACTTTAAGCTGTCATCCTCATAAGCCCCCCCATCCCCACTTTCACACACCAGTCATTCTAAACCACACAATGAACAAACCCCACAGGATTTTGGGCACTACAGGGATCTTTAGCTTGGCTACAAGAAGTGTTGTTGCAGAGCAAATGGTGAAGCCAAAACAACACCCCTTAAGGAAGAGTGAGCAAAAGAGAAAAAGAGAGAGAAGCAACCAGGAGTTCAAAATAGGCCTGGGTTCATTAGCATCTGGAGCAGGGATTTCCCATCAATAAGTATGTCTCTGCTTTCGGTGTCCCATAGTTCAATGCGGTTCCTGCCTTGGAAGAGCTGCTCTCCATTCTGTATGCTAATGAGATGTCCCTCTCTTCCATCTTTAATGCAAATGAGGCTGGGGTATTTCCTTAATTGCATCACCCTTGTCTGAAGCACTTTAGGTGCGTGTTCCCCGGCCTTTTCATTGTTTTGTCTTTGATTCTAGCGGAGGCCTGAGGGAGGGGGATGGTTTTCCATGAATGTCACTCCCTGGCTCCCCAAGAGCACAAGGCTGACAGGTGACCATGTTCTGGTTCCCCAAGAATCACAGAGCTAGTGGGTAACAATAGTGTCTTCAAGAGTTACAGAGTAATATCTGATGTCCCTGGACACCAAAGAGGTTTCATAACAGAGAGGTGGGTTATTTTTGTTCACTGAAGACACAGGAGAATTGACTGTAGTCCAAAATGAGGAATGGAAATTGGTTTGAGGAACAAACTTAAAGGGTCTCAGGTAGAAGGGGTGAGGATAGGGGCTTGTCTTTCCTACCCAGCACTCTGTACAGCCCAGGTTGCGCCACATGGGGCTCTGGATGCTGCTGCTGCCATGGTAACAATGGCGATGTCCTGGCACCTCAGACCCTTTAAAATCGCCAGGTCCCTTAGCTATTGCTTGCTACTTAGCACTGCTCCAAAATTCATCAATCCACGATAATGTTATAGACAATCATGAACTTTGTAACTCTCATGAATTAACTCTATCAGCTGCATTTTACCTGTTAAAATGTCCTCTTAACCCTCTTCATGTGAAGGCAAATATCTCATGAGAAGGGAAGGATGGGTCTTTCTCCTCACCCAACAGAGATTGTGAAAAAATGAAATTGCCAAAATGACTTTATGCTGTGAAATTAGGGATGTAAGTGACTAGTTGACTAATGACTACCCAATAAACTTAGGCTACTCAACTAGTTGCTTCTCCCTCCTTGCTGCCTCTATATCAGAGGCAGCAAGCAGGGGTGCAGGAGCCAGTGCTGAGGGGAGCTGTCTTAAAAGCCAGTTCCCCCAGCACTGTATCCATGGGGGGGGCAACGGAGGCAGAGGTGCAGCGGGTGAAATGGCGGGGACTGAAGCAATCCCCACTCGTGCCGGGTTCTGTACTGCGTCTCTGTCTTTTAAATGGGTTTCCTGGTCTCTCACTACATTTAAAAAGCAGAGGTGAAGCAGGGATAGCAAGCACCCTCCCTCAATTGACTACTCAAGTAGTCGATGGAAATTCCATCAATGATTCGATTAGCTGATTAATCAAAATTTAACATTCCTATGTGAAATGTATGATTGCTGATTAACAGATATATTCAGATGAGTCCCCAGACATTGTATGTATCCTGGGTGGATCGTAATGCTATATTGATTCTGGTATAGTTAAAATAAGCAGAATTTGTTAAAGCAGGAGCCTTTTGCAGCAGCACCTATTACTGTAACCTGCCCAGAAATAATCCTAAAATATTCTGAACTATGCTTTATAAAATTGTATTGAATTGGCTAAGTGCGAATAAGGGATAAATTGCTCATTGCAGTACAACCACCCGATGCATTTTGCTGCTTATTTTTAAAAGGCTGCCCTTCAGGAGGAAACATGAGGAAAAAGAGGATGTAGATTATTAAACTCAAAGTAATTCAGGTTCATTTGTTTTCATATAAAATTAGATGTTCATATTTCATACATAATTCTCTTTACAGAAAACTATTTTCAGTGTTGTATAATTTTCAATAGTTTTCAATTGGTGTAATATGATCGGATGATCACCTGCATTTCCTTTCCTTTCCCAGGCCATTTTCAAAGGGTGCTAAGAAGCTCTTTTTTATGTTAATCTTCAAAATTCTCCTGAGATATAATCCTGAAGTCAGCTTAAGTGCTATTACCACTAAGTTTTCATTTTTAACACAAAAAGCAAATAAAAAAAAACAGTGTAAATCCCTTGCTGCTGATGTGTGCTATACAGATAACATTTTTTTTCAGAGCTGCTTCCTTGTTTAAATCACAATAGGCTATTTATTTCATACTTCTTGTAGGCCAATGTAAGAGGAGTAATGGCAAGATCTAGCTGCATGTTCCCTTTTCCTCCTAACCTGACAACTCAGTTCTCCAGACCAGACCAAATTTATTGTTTCATATATGCCAATTGTATCTCAGAAGTCATTCCTTAATGCTACTATAATATTACAAATATACTACACCTAAATGTATCTAATAAGTTATTCTGTGTATTACTGTAATATTGATTTTCGGTAAGGATATGATTGCTTTAAGGTTCATCTTGCTGAAGGTACTGGTTGATCTCAACAGAAAAAAAGCCAATTGAAGACCTAGGCTTGTTAGATTTTCTATATTGTGTCTTCATCTCCAGAAGAAAATAGTTTTCACTCCAAAACTATGTGGTAACACCATGTGACAGATTTGAATATTATTTTGTCACTTGCTTATGCAGAGCTGACAGACCTGGTTCGTTGGCACTAAGGATGTTACATAACGATTAATTTACTAGTTGAGTAGTCGATGGAATTTCTATCGACTACTTGATTAGTCAATAGGCACTTCCGCATTCCTCCTTTGAAATGTACAAGAGCCCCAGCGGGGGCTCTTGTGCCTTTCAGAATTGGAACTCCACATGCAGGCCGTGCAGCGCTGCCATTTTGAAGTACCTCCTGCTCCCCCCCTCTTTGCTGCCTCTATCTGATAGAAACAGCGGGGGGGGGGGGGGGGGGGAGGAAATCAACTAGTTGACTAGTCCTTAACATCCTTAGTTGGTATGGTACGATTGAACTTGCAACCTTAGGGATTACAGCCATGTGCCTTTACCACATGAGCTAAAAGCCAACTAGTTCTCAGCTAAGGCTGTACAGGAGACTTAATTCTCCCTTGTCACTGGTCTCAGTGCCTCTGGTTACACTGGTAATGAAAGATAAATTAGAAGCCCCTGGAACAGGAAAAGCTGAGTTGATCACTTAATCTACAAAATGGTCATTAATAATATCTAGGAATAAATTTGAAATGATCACTAGAATTATGTTTGATGTAGAAATGTCTTATAGTCATCCAGTTGACTCCTCCACCAATACAAGACTTTTTTGCTACCCGATATCTAGACCTGCAGTGCTTTACTCACATGAGCAGTTTCATTGGAACTACTTATATGAATGAAACAAGCAGTATTTGGTCGTAATTATGATACTCTCTATGGATGAGATTTACCCTGTGCAAAGGTGCAGCTATGAGGTCTATGTATTAATTCAGTCTCACGTAAATGCTAAGCTATTTGATAATTACCGTAAATGAAATTAATTTAAGCCTAACTGTTAAAACAAATACACAGGTCAAGATGACTGAAGTTGCATTTATACTTCCTTTGCTGTAGACCTAAGAGAGGCCAGTAATTCTGAAACAGCTTCTGAAATCTCACTTCTTTTGTAGTCTAATTGGTTACATCAGTAAATTGCTGGCTGAGTGCTTTAAAAGGACACAGAACAGGAATACAACTACAGCTTTATGGGAAGTGAGGTGTGAGACCATTAAATGTTTTCAGTGCATTTAAATGTTTTTAATCCCACTGGCCAATTAACTAGAATGCATCTCGGAGCAAGTAAAAATAGTAGTCTTGTTTCTATCACAAAAGATGTGGTCTATGTGATAATAAACCATGTACATTTAATTGGTAATTATTTTAACATGAAATTAATAAACACAGAAATGCTACCTAAAAAAACCTGTTTATTTGATGGTGATGCTTGCGTGTTTTTATGAGCCATGGAAAAGGGGAAAGCAAGGATGAGTAAAACAGTGCTAATGAAAAGGCTCTGAACCATTATCCAAAAAAGCTGAGTTAATTTTGAATATACACCCACCAACCCACCCACACAATGACACACATACATTTTTACATTACTACACTTCTCCGGATCTGCCATTACTGAAAGAATCCAAACACAAGGAAAACCCTGGACACACCCAACAAATAGAAATCTCATAAGAAAACAGGTCTTGCTCCACTTCCAGGCTAATTTTCACGTAGCAGAGGTTTTGTGCTTTGGACATTTACGTAAATTCTCAGTTAGTGTAAATTGTCATAGTTGCATTGACCTCAGAGCTGTGACAATTCACAGCAGTTCTGATCTATCAAATTTTTAAAGTCTTTGAAGCTTGCTTGTCCCAAGTATGAAGTACAGTACTTTTATGTAGCTGAAGCATGATCAGCCTTTTTGAGCTCAGTTCCAATATTCAGAGTTTCTAATTTGATTGTGAGATCATGCTAACATAAGATCAGGGGGTCTATTCCTAGGTCTGCCACTCACCTGCTGGATGATGCTGATCAAGTCACTGACTCTCCATATCTCAGTTTCCCCAGCTGTAGAACAGATTAATGATACTTACCTCCTTTTGTAAAACACTACACTCTACTGATGGAAGTGCTACATAAAAGATAGATACTATAATAAACATCAAAATGAAAACCGGAACTCAGATTTAATGTGGCTTGCTAAAATAAGTTTATAGCTATAGCAGTGGCTGAAATACATATCATATTTGAAGGGTCAGATCTGTCAAGACATACAGGGGCCAAATTTGAAGTTTATACAGAATCTACCTCCAACCATGCGGCAGCTCTCTGTAAGGCTACTCCAATTTATGCAACATTAGTTGGCAGGCAAAATCACTCCAGTTTTTGTTTTAAAGGGTTGTTAACAAAAGGAACTGCATTATTTAACTATTTATTGGACAAAGAAGAAGTCAAGGACTACTTGAGAGATCTAAGATGAAGTGATTTGGTCTCCATTCTTCATAGTTCTAAGATAGACTTTGTTATTGTTCACTGAGGTGTTTACATAGTTAAACTAAAGATTGGTCACTCTGTAAAAGAGGCCCAACTTATAAAACTTTGGATTTGAACTTCTTCAGAGTTCAGGAAACTGAAGACAGTATGTCTGTTGCTCTGGTTCAGGGTCATATCTTTTAAAAATCCATATACATATTTGCTATATTTTAGACACATGTAATATTTTTGGGGATTCATTAACCTAAAAGAGAACTCACACGTGTTCTTAGTTAAGCGTATGTATTTATTACTTATTACTTATTGTTATTATTATTATTAATAATAATAATAAACATTGGTTTGAGTTTACACATGAACAATATATGTTTGGGCTTTGGGGTACAGATGTTCCCATATTAAAATCCCTATACATTTCTAGGGAAAATAATAATGTAAACTTTTGTCTTATTTAATTTCCATATGTGTTTTCTAGGCATTAAGTTTAGCTTCCAAACACATGACCTAAACCATTGTACATACTGGAACTTATTCAGCAAAGCCAAGGTCCAGAACAGTGAAAGATGTGTTAAAACTCTGACAGAATTTCTTCGGAGACTAAATATCCCCCCTCAAATTCTGGAATAAACAGAGCAGCACTGCATCTTATCCTCATGTCTCTGTCTTACAGAATTTATAAGGTCAGTGAGTCACTTTTCATTGTGATGATGCTCACAGATTTCAAATTAAATATCAGGTCTGTATGCAGGAATTTCTGGGGAAGGGGCTTTTTTGTAAATGTGGACCACACTTTTTTAAAATATAAAAGGAGTTCAAAATAGTCATGCAATGAGTGTGCATGAAAGAGGTTAATGAAAAATTTGAGTAGAAACAGTAATTGGTAAAATGATTTTGTTATAAAATACTACAAATTTATACAGTAATAAATGTTTTATCAAAATTACCTTTTGGGATCATGGCGGGCAGTGTGGCCACCATAGCCCCTGCTCCCTCAGCCCTCTCTGCCTGCTAATGCTCTACCTGCTCGGCAAGGCCAGCGCTGGGTGAGTGCTGGTGGGGCTTCCAGCCAACAGGGCTGGGCTTGGGCCTTTCCTTGCAGTTGGGGGTGCCATCCCCTGGCCCTGCCATGCTGCCACCAGCCCTGCCTGCCCTTCCCCCCTCGACACAATGCTCTCCCATCCCCCTAACAGAGTCCCTTATGCTTATTTGGTGGGTCATGAGGAGGGGGGTGCATTCACAACATTTGCACCCCCTGTGTTCAGGGTGAATATCAGCTGTGCAAGGTACTCTGCTTCTTGGTCGGGGAAGAGTAAATTTGGGGGGCAGGGTTTGGAGTAAATTTGGGGGGCATCTCTCAATTGGGATAAACCAATATCTAACCCGTGAGTATATCTAAATATGGGAAGTTTGAAATTTGTCTGTGGATCAAAATTCTGCAGCTTGGATCCATATCTAGTAAAGAAGGAATTTCTCTTCGTCTGCTACTGTGCTATATGGACCGTTGGAAATTTGGAAACTGCTGATGTAAGCAAGAATATCTTGCTAGCAGCAAAATCGCTCAAAATTTTCAAGAGCCTATTTTAATTTTAAATTACATGTTAGAGACACTCTCAATACCATTTACAGTTTTTATATATTTTTCAGTTTATATATGTGACATGCATGGTTTATTTAAATGTATTATTTTAGTTTTATATAGAGTATGGTAATAGCATAAAGATTATAGTATCATTTGGCAGTGTTAAATTACAGGGCACAACTATGACACTATTTACTATTCATTACAAACTTCAGCTACATAGACATTTATTGAACAAATACTATGTAGTACAACACACATATATAGCATACGTATGTTGTATATATCATGGCAAACTGGTAATTGTCCATATTAGGTCCAAAAGTAATCACCATGAAACCTACACTCTCATTTTGGAGACTGAAATAATCAGGTATGTGCTGTGTAATTACATGGTGATTCAACATGTAAATATCCTGTTACTATCAAGAACTTACAGTATCATGTAAATAAAGAGAACTTGCCTTATTGTGCTCTGACTTGAAAAAAACCCCCGTAGACTTGTACAGCAGTTTTGAGTTGTTTTCTAAATGATTGTTACAAACAAATCATGAGGAAACACAAGAACAAAAGCAGCAAAAAGCACATGCCCATCCTCAACTAATATAATCCACCAAAGAGGACACTGGCATCCAAAGTCTATAAATATCACAAAGTCCTTAGAGCAAAAAAAGATACATCTCACAGAAAAATGAGAGAAAACCCCACAAAAATGGCAGTCCATTGCTTTTTAATACAATCCACAAGACAATGTCATGTGCTGCATCTTTTGACTCTAAAAGACTACATGCCTCTGTCGCCAGAGGCATGTAGATTAGGCTACCAGACATAGTAAAATGAAGCGGTGATTTAAATAATCGCCGCTTCATTTAAATTTACATGGCTGCCGCACTGAGCTGACAAACAGCTGATCAGCTGTTTGTCAGCTCAGCGCGATAGTCTGGACGCGCGGGTGTCGACATCAAAGGTATTTGTCGACCACCCAGGTAAACCTCATCCCAGGAGGCATACTTGGGTGGTCGACAAATACCTTTGATGTCGACACCCATGCGTCCAGACTATCACGCTGAGCCGACAAACAGCTGATCAGCTGTTTGTTGGCTCAGCCCAGTAGCCATGTAAATTTAAATGAAGCGGCGATTATTTAAATTGCAGCTTCATTTTACTATGCCTGGTAGCCTAATCTACATGCCTCTGGCGACAGAGGCATGTAGTCTAGACGTACGTTATTAATTCCTAGTAACGTATTCTAGAGCTATCGTGACAGCAGAATCTGTGCTGCCAATAATGCCCAAACAAAGAAGCCAGTGATACAAAGGGGTCTTAGACCTGCTTCAGTCAGTCAATGAAAAATCCCCTTCGCAGGTGGAATGTTCAGCTGGCCATAACTGTCTTCTTGCCACCTGCTCCCCAACAATGGGCACAGAAGATAAGCCAGAGTTGAGAGGAACTCAGAGTAGCCTTTCAGCTGCCCCACATGTGGAAGGAAAGGAAAGATGAGTTACAGCAAGTTTCTTCCCATGGCTTCCCTGACCACAGCTGCACTGAATGGAACCCAGTAACTGTCACAGTACAATTTTAACAAGATGGTTTGGGGTCACTAGGGACAGAGCAATTCTGTTCTTCAAAAGGATTGTAAAAATAGCAGTCCACGGAAAAAGATAAAATAGGTAGATTTTTTTAAAAAAAAGCAATAAGTAGCTGTCCTAATTTACATCTTTCTAATTCTAACTTTCAAAAAACTTAATCTAGGGGCAATTTCCATTTTTCTTTTGCCTTCGGGGCTAGTTTTCCTCCCACCTTCTTGTTATGGGAACAATACATCTCTGATCCTGCAAACATTTAAACATGTGAATAATCTCGAGTAGTCCCATGGAGTTCAGTGGAGCTATTCGCATGTTTAAAGTTTTACTCAAGCACATAAATCTTTGCAGAATGAGTATTTAAATTTTGGTAATACTACTAGCTCTTATACAGGCAAGAAACAAATAATTGCAATTCATTTACATATTATTAGCATTAGGATGGCAGAGATAATTGCTTTATTAAATTCTCTGCAGCCACATGTGATACAGAAATTTAAGAATCAACCATGCCTGAGAACTAGGAGGCTATAGTACAAAGAGTAACAGATTCTTAGTTATAGGCCTAGTTATAGGCATACAGTCCCAAGTTACTCACAATGCAGGAAAACTGAATTTGGAAATGAATGATTGCTTCTTGTATTTGTGGATATTGACTGAGTCACAGCAGTGATTTATATTACATTTTCACATCCCCAGGCCTGCCGATGGGGGTGGGGTGTGAGGCAAATGGGGCAGTTGCCTGGGGCCTGGTGACTCAAAGGGGTCTGGAGCTCCCAGCCACGGCTGCAGCATAGGCAGCCAGAGCCCAGGGACCGTTAAATTGCCACTGCAATGCCACACCACGCGGTCCATACAGTTCTGAGGGATGGGGATGAAGGACTGGCTACCACAGCTCTGCCCCTGTTGCCTGTGGTCCCACCCCCTCTGGGAACACAGAGCTTTCACCTCACACCTAGCCAGTGGCCCGTGGAGGCTGTCAGATCCCCTGAACTCTCCTCTCAGCCAAATGTTTGCCAAGACCTTATAAAGGACTGCAATCATATCTAGGGTTGCCAGATAGTTTCACAAAAAATACTGAACATGGTGGGGAAAAAAATTGGTTGAACAAAAAACCCCCCAAAAAACCTGGAACCAAAGTTGTCTGGACATTTTACCGGATGGAACCTGTAAATACCAGACACCTGGCAACCCTAATACATCTGCACATCTAGGCTGTGTCTAGACTGGCAAGTTTTTCCGCAAAAGCACCTGCTTTTGCGGAAAAACTTGCCGGCTGTCTACACTGGCCGCTTGAATTTCCGCAAGAACACTGACGATCTCATGCAAGAAATCAGTGCTTCTTGTGGAAATACTATGCTGCTCCCGTTCGGGCAAAAGTCCTTTTGTGCAAAAGTCCTTTTGTGCAAAAGCTTTTGCGCAAAAGGGCCACTGTAGACAGCTCAGATTTATTTTGCGCAAAAAAGCCCTGATCGCGAAAATGGTGATCGGGGCTTTTTTGCACAAAAGCGCATCTAGATTGGCACGGATGCTTTTCCGCAAAACGTGCTTTTGCAGAAAAGCGTCCGTGCCAATCTAGACACTCTGTTCCGAAAATGCTTTTAACGGAAAACTTTTCCGTTAAAAGCATTTGCGGAAAATCATGCCAGTCTAGACGTAGCCTTAAGGTATAGCATCAAAGCATAAATGGTAAATTTTCAGATTGGAGAGGGGTAACTAGTGGTGTCCCCCAAGGGTCAGTCCTGGGACCAATCCTTTTTAACTTATTCATAAATGATCTGGAGAAAGTGGTAAACAGTGAGGTGGTAAAGTTTGCAGATGATACCAAACTGTTTAGGATAGTCAAGATAGAAGCAGACTGTGAGGGACTCCAAGAAGATCTCACCAAAATGAGTGATTGGGCAACAAAATGGCAAATGAAATTTAATGTGGATAAGTGTAAAGTAATACACGCTGGAAAAAATAACCCCAACTATACGTACAGTATGATGGGGGCTAATTTGGCTACGACAAATCAGGAAAGAGATCTTGGAGTTATCGTGGATAGTTCTCTGAAAACTTCCACACAGTGTGCAGCGGTGGTCAAAAAGGCAAATAGGATGCTAGGAATTATTAAGAAAGGGATAGAAAATAAGACACAGAATATCTTACTGTCCCTGTATAAAACTATGGTACGCTCACATCTTGAATACTGTGTACAGATGTGGTCTCCTCACATCAAAAAAGATATTTTGGCCTTGGAAAGGTTTCAGAAAAGGGCAACTAAAATGATTAGGGGTTTGGAACAGGTCCCATATGAGAAGAGGTTAAAACAACTGGGACTTTTCATTTTAGAGAAGAGGAGACTGAGAGGGGATATGATAGAGGTCTATAAAATCACGAGAGGTGTGGAGAGGGCCGATAAAGAAAAGTTATTTATTAGTTCCCTAAATAGAAGAACTAGAGGGCACCAAATGAAATTAATGGGTAGCAGGTTTAAAACTAATAAAAGAAAGTTCTTCACACAGCATGTAGTCAACCTGTGGAACTCCTTGCCAGAGGAGGCTGTGAAGGCTAGGACTATAACAGAGTTTAAAGAGAAGCTAGATAATTTCATGGAGGTTAGGTCCATAAAAGGCTATTAGCCAGGGGATAAAATGGTGTCCTTGGCCTCTGTTTGCAGAGGCTGGAGAGAGATGGCAGAAGACAAATCGCTTGATCGTGTCTTTGGTCCACCCTCTCTGGGGCACCTGGTGCTGGCCACTGTCGGCAGACAGGATACTGGGCTAGAAGGATCTTTGGTCTGACCCAGTACAGCCGTTCTTATGTTCTTATAACAATAGAAAAGGAAAACTTGGTGACATCCAGTAGCATTCTCTCCTCATCTTAACTTACTGCATTACAACCTTACCTTTCTCCTACTGATAACTGTGGGAACAGGAGGGGGCTTTTAGAGAATGCATGTGCACATGAATATAGGGTCAGGAAATAGGGAAGGGACCTAGAAGTTAAGGTGGTGATATATAATAATATAAAAATGTACCCCAGCTTTTCATGCATTTTCCTTGAATATTGTCACTATTACATAAAAATTATGCCAACAGCAGAATGGAACTAACTAGCGTTTGAACATGAATCCCAAACCAGTTATGATGGCCAGTTATCATATGACGCATTCATTCTCACACGTAGGCACAAGCACACATTTGCAAACTGACAAGAGAATTACTTTGTTTCTTATTATGCCTATGTTCAATGTCCAGCTCAAAAGGTCTCCAAGCTGCTACTGCAAAATAAATATTAACAGCAGCAGACACCCACAAGTATAATCTCCATATTTATTCCAGGATAAATTTATTTTTTCCTATAAACAAAAAACAATTAAACGGAAAAACCATTTTGGTAAAGAATTATTGTAAGATTTTAAAGGAATATAATGCTCATGACCAGGGCAGGATTTTTAAAAAGAGGCATGACATCTAGTAATTATTCAAGCACTGTTACTATAGGACTGGCCACCACAATGCATGTGACGCTCTTTTGCCCTGATAACATGCCTCAGTGGTGATCCAGAAGAACCAGTCTCCATGGCTATTCAAATCACAAACTTCTTGCCAACAAGGGCATTACTTAGTGCCAATTATGGTGGTGGTTTCTGTCCATCAGGAAGTGGAAAGAGATTAAAAATTCACTTTGCACAAGCTGACATACAAAGGTTGGACAGAAACAGATGTCAGTTACCACACACATAAGCCTGTGAAATTGATGTGAAAGGATCTATTTCACTATCTCCCTGTCATGATGGGTCAGTTTACACCAGATGAAATTTTCATGTTCCTTTCTTCCCTCAGTATGCTGAGTTTGTATTAGCTCACTCTGTTCTGTTGAGAGTTACCAAATTTCATTTGATTGGCAGATGTCCAGAGTTGCTAACATTCTGAATGCTACCTGTAGGTTTCACATTAAATTACTCCAGGAGAAAGGAATTATGATGACAAATAAATATAGATAATATTCAGAAATTCTAGATCTATTAAACAGTACATCAAATCTTCTCAGTTGATGGAAGAACAAATATATTTTTCTTTTTAAAAATTAATTTCAATACTCATCTACATAAATATATAGATTTTAGAGGTTTGTATCTTTTTGGTGTCTATCAGAGTCCATTTGCTCAAAAAGTACTCCTAAATGGTAAGACATAGGACCACTAAATTTGGTATGCACCTTTATTTTCTCTTAACTTAAATCAAGATCAAGGTTTAGCTGTGCCAAGACAACTGGAAGCCCCGGGAAAGGGACTGTTTTCCAGAACTTGCAAGGGGAGGGGCTGCTGTTCGAGGGCCACAATACTGAGAGTGGCCTCTGGGGGCAGCAAGCCCGCAAGGGAGAGCTATCCTACAGAGTGTCCACTGGACCACCAAGGAAATGGCAGCAGGGTTGGGGCTCTGCCATCTTGCCCGCCATCACATTGGGTAAGTAGCCTTCTGCCCAAAACCTTTCCCCCACACTGCTCCAGCTCTTGGCCGCAGTACTGGAGGGGGAAAAAAAAGTTCCTGGTGGCTGTGGAGGGGCTGAGGGAAGAAAAAAGGCCCATGTTGGATGGAACCACCCCCCCCCCCAGCATAGGCCCCTCACCACCCTCCTACCCTCACTCTCACACATATCCCACCTCCAGCCTCTTGCACTGCCCCCCCCCACACACACACACATTCCCAAGGCCCTTCCCTGACTTCTGAAGTCCCCTGCTTCGAAAGTAAGCAGGGTAAGTCTGGTAGTAACAACATATTAAGAGAGATAAAATTCAATTTAACAAATATTACAGAGAGAGTCTAAAATGAAGGTATAATCTGTATACATTGTTTACGTGCAGAAATAACATATATGAATTAAGCTATATGAATTAAGCTATACATTTTCTACAATCAGTACAAAAAAAAAGGAAAGAAAGCCTCTTTTCTTTTCTTAAAAAAAGGAAAGGGCACAGTCAAGGTATTTGAAGGTGATTTACTGGACCACCATAGGTTTCTGAATTGGAGTAATCTTTGACCACTGAGGCCACTAATGAGTAATGTCGGAGCCTGTTGCAGACTGGAACTCACAGGCCTACACTCTGTCTCCTATCAAATGCAGAAAAGCAGTTCCCTGTAAATTTTATGATGGCAGTGTCAAAAGTCTTCCATCCAAATAGCAGTAAATATTGTAATGAAGTCTGGAAGCAAAGCTATTTGTAATTGCTCGGGGCTGAGAATTAAGATAGCCTGTTTCTAGTTAGCCTGTCATTAGAAAGATCTAACATTCATAGTAAATGGTTTCCTGTTCTGAGTACTTAAATCTAGTTTTAGTAAACACAACTTCCTGAACATTTATTTACTTTCAACAATATACCAACTAGACAGTTTTTTTTTCTTTAATGGTGGCCACTGACTCTTCTCAGAGCATCACCTGAATAGAGTTATTTCAACCATATTTCTGTAGCAGACTAAGAAGCCCAATCTTGTAACTTCTTACACATGTGCATTTGCAGCATTGGGCCCCAAGTATATCTTGTGCGCATCCAGTTGTGCAACATTTTCCATCACTTACTGATCTTGTTTAAGATGGCTGTGGCAAGGATAGCTGATATACATTTTTACTTCTCAGAATCAGTTTAATTTATGATTCTCAAATCATGATGGTAAGTTAAAATTACAGATGTGAAGAAATGCGCTGATACTGGTTTGTGCAAATATTTTGTTCAATATGAAATCTTTTTGATTTTCTGCATGGAAGTTGCACTTGAAATTTCAGCTTCAGGCATAGATATAATAGAAAACAGACAATCTCCAAATTCTATCTGGTTTCAGCATGAAATCAGTCAAATATAAGTCCACAATAATGTGTCCTGGTTCTCCTGCTTAGCAAACCTTTTAGACAATCCTGGCTGTATTTTGATTTTGTATCAAAATATAAAACATGGCAAGTTTAGCATATCCATACCATTAACATACATAATAGCCTCCAGAGGAAGATGTTTTTGGTTCTGCACAAAGATATACTTTTCAATCAACTGAAGATAAGACAAAGATTTTAATTAATCAAAAAGTAAATTAAAATGTGTTACTTAGACCAGTCTTTTTTTTAAAAAAATAAAGAAGTTTGTTTTTAGGAATACAGAGCAACAACGGAGTTAAAGAAACACTGGATGTTCCATATATATCAGCCAAGATTTTCAAACGTGATTGGTGATTTTAGCTGCCCAACCTGAGAAAACATAATGGGTCCAGATTTTCAGAAAACGCAGCACAGTGAGTTCCTAAAATCAGGCATCTGAAAGTTGTCTCAATTTGAGCAGACAAAAATTGAGGAACACAAAATCTCCAGTCACTTCTAAAAATCTTATGCACCATTTTATTTGAAAGTATTTAGTGGTCATTGGGGAAGACACTATCATAAATAAAAGATAATTAATGCAAGAAATAACTTTTTGAGGAATAAATAACTTTGAGGAGAATTTCACATGAAAATGGTCTTAAGAGTGAAATGCTCCTGCATTTAGAAATATATGAAAACATAAAAATATATATTCCTAGCAAAATGCAGGAATGTTCAAAATGTTCCTCTTTTCAAATGCCAGAGGGGTAACCATGTTAGCAACTTTAGAAACACGTACTCCTGTGGCACCTTAGCCCTGGTCTACACAAGGGAGTTATTACAAAATACTCCCCTTATTTCAAAATGACAAGCGGAGCATCCACACTACCAAGCCTGTTATTTCAAAATAAGGGGCTGATTATTTCAAAATAATAACTTCTGCTTTCCACAAGGAATATTGCTTATTTTGAAATAGCTATGTCAGAATAGCAGTACCTCCACTGCTGCTATTTCAAAATAACTACTCCCCAGAGTTATTTGAAAAAATTACTCCCCAGTTCTTCCTGGGTCTCTAAGTTAAGGCAGTGCATCCATATTAAGGGAACCTGCCTCACACTAATTTTGAGGCTTTTCTGGAGGGTGGACACACTATTTGGAAGCAGTGATTTCAGGAGTTATTATTTCAAAATAACTTCTTTTGAAATAATTTCCTAGTGTAGACATGCCCTTAGGGTATGTCTAGACTGCATTCCTCTTTCAAGAGAGGATTGCAAATGCATCCGAGTGAAATTGCAAATGAAGTGCAGATCTGAATTTCCTGTGCTTCATTTGCATAATTGCATCTGGATGCTATTTCGAAATACCTTATTTCAAGATAAAAAAACTATGTGTAGATGCAGTTATTTTGAGAAAAAAACCTTTCTTTCGAAATAAAAGGTTTAAGGGTTATTTCGAAAGAAGGGATTTTTCTCAAAATAACCCCTTCTACACAGTGTTTTTAATCTCAAAATAGGGTATTTCGAAATAGCAGCCATAAGCGATTATGCAAATGAAGCGCAGGAAATTCAAATCCACACTTCATTTGCAATTTCGCTCGGCTGCATTTGCATTCCTCTCTTGAAAGAGGAATGCAGTTTAGACATACCCTTAGAGACTAACAATATATAGCATCCTGAGCTTTCGTGGGTAAAACCCACTTCATCAGATGAATTGGAGTGGAAATAACAGAAAAGAAATGGTTTCTGTTATTTCCACTCCAATTTATCTGAAGAAGTGAGTTTAACCCACAAAAGCTCATGATGCTGTATATTTGCTAGTCTCTAAGGGATGTCGACACTAACAAGAAGATTGGCGCTCTGAAGGTTGATCTTCTAGAATTCGATTTAGCGGATCTAGTATAAACCCCTAAATTAAATGCTGGGGGCAGCTCCCACCGGTGTCCAATACTCCTTCTGTGAGTACTAAGGGAAGCATTTGCTCCTGTCACTCTCCCGCTGTGGTTACACCGCCACAGCTCAGCTTAAGGTAAACAGACTCTAGCTACGCATTTTGTATAACTGGAGCTGTGTACCTTAAGCTAACCTACTTGGTCTAGTACAGATTAGGCTTCTGGTGCCACAGGACTACTATTTTCAGATGTTTTCCTTAATTTTCCCATAACATTTTTAGGCTGGCATTTTCTTTAAATTGCTTAGGCTTCTGTGTAAACACCACCTTCATTTTACATAGTACTCTAAATGATAAATGTTAAAAACATTCTTACACATTTATTTCCTTTATTATCAAGAAATCATTTACACAAATTTTAAGTAAGCCTCATTAAGCTATTCGATAAACAACCAGAACACCATAAATGAGAAACGGTTGAGATTCTTTTTTCTATTTTTGACATCAGCTGCCTCAATTTTCCCCCAAAAATGTTGTAATGGGAGGTTTATTTACCTGAAATGCACAAAGAAATCTGAAACTGTTATATTGTTGATGTGTTCTGAACAGTTCGGTTGGTCATTTTCTCAGTCTTAGAATTGACATTACTTCACATAGCACTCTTAATTTGATAAAGAAGAGATCAGAAATACAATCAATCCTCACTATTTATATTTCTACACTTGCTCAAATAAAGATGATGCATTTAAATGCATATTTGATGGAATAAATGTCCCATTTTTGTTATTTGATAAAAGCTAAAAAGCTATGAATTATTAATTTGTCATTGTATTCACTGAACAACTGTAATTGCAAGTAAATGTCTGAAGTTGGAGAAAAAAAATTAAGGAAAAGGATTTCTTTATAAGAATTAATGAAACCTTTCCATGAATTCTTTTGAAATAATTATAAAGCCTCATAATTCTTTAAGAAATTGCAGTTCAGTATTCAATGAACTCAAAATTATTTTAAAATAACTCATCTCCGTATGAAAAACAAAGGGATTTTGTTGCTGTTTAACCTGCTTTAAAATTAAAGCCCTGATTTAGCATGTACCTAAGTGTGACTAGTCCCATTGAAGTCACTTGCACTCTAATGGCAACTTGATATGACCTTGTAACAACAGATTGGCACATCTGACTGTCAAACATCCCAAGTCTATGGGAAGTTAATCTTTTTGTTGTTGTTGTTGTTCCTCCCACTGAACCTTGCCTGTCATATTTAATGTTAGCGAGCAAAATTGATAAAGTATTACTTTTTGATATCTACTGGCAATGGACTTGAAAGCCTTATATACCTATATTCACATACACATGTATGGAAGTAAATGCAGCACTTCACTCGTCACGGCCTTCCAGGTCTGGGGTTCAAGCAGTTGGTACCAGTCCCTCTTGGGAATTAACATGATAGAGTTTCTAGACTACAGTCATGAAACAGTGTCTTAATGCAGCACTGCATTTAATTTCCTATATTACACTGACAAAGAGAAGCTGAACAGGCATTGGAAAACGTTTTAAGGGAGGAACAGAGCCATTGTCCCTTGCTAGACAGGGAATGGAATGTACCTTAGTGATATTCAGAAACATTTAGTTACCTTTAATAAACAGGTTATTTTATTCTGTTCACCCATGACGAGTTTACAGCCTGTAAAAAGAGTTATGACATCTCCTCTTTCCCATTGTTTAGCCAGGCTATAAACAATGCCTTAAATGTTGTTGTTCTTTTTTGAATTTTCTCCAGTTTGTCCAGATCTTTCAAATACAAGATATACCCAAGAGAATGCAAGACTTGTAGCATTGTTTTATTAGAGCCCTATACAGAAGTTAACCATCTCCCAGCTCTGTGAGCTGATGCCTCCGAATATGCAGCCCCAAATCACATCAGCTTGTTTTTCTTCCTTTATCACTCTGAAATTTTGTATTTTGTTATCTGGACATTATTATTCTAGGTTTCTTACCGATATCACAACCTCTCAAGTATCCTCCTCCCAGTGAACCTTGCATTATTTTATTATACTTACACCAGAAATACCTACATGTTCATTAAAAAATAAGTAGTATTAGTATCAAGATTTTGAAATTGGTTAACAATTGTAGGGTATCATGTTTTTTAGATACCAAACCTGAGACATTTTAAGGTTTAAGGGGGCAGGTATTCAGCATCTTCTATAAAATCAAACTATTCCATGGTGTGTGTGTGTGTGTGTGTGTGTACACACACACACACACACACACACACACACACACGTATGTACATTCTGTGTATTAAAAGCATTCTGATTTCTCTGTGTTAGAAATCTAATAAAGAATTCATAATAAAATGGGGAAATAGATTCAAACCTATCTCCAGAAAACACAGGCATCTCTCATTCCGGCATCAGCAGAACTATTAACAAGTATATAGCACATGAACAGCTAACCTCTTATTTTTAGTATTTAGTCATCCATTTTTAGACTTCTCTACCACACTCTGGGTGAGTGTAATGTGATTATAAGAGCAGCAATGACTTCTGGGATACCTCAGCAGCAAGGGATCAGTAGGGTTCTTTCAGAGCTTGGGTATTACATACATATGTGCTAGTTTTAAATATGAGAAAGGATGATTTGGGATGAAGAACGTCTTGCAAATTAAACAATGATATGGTAATTAAGCAAATCATTACAACGTCTGAGTGAATAGTCTTTTGGTGGAACTATGACAGGAATTTATTGTACCTCAGTGCAGCCCTACGCCAGAAACTAACTTAAAAACTGGCCCTCACTTTCAACACAGTTTTTATGTGAATGTACATTTTGTCATTTACTGAATACACAAACACATTTTCATGGGCCTCAGTTTATAGTTCAGTACACCTATTGTGGAAAAATTTAATCACACAGATGCATCTACAAAGGAGATGTAATATCTTCCACCAACATGACCATCTCTACAGTCGCGGTGAGTGAACACATTAACTCAGGACCAGATGACTATTAGTCACAGAAGCAGACAGCAATACAAGGATAAACAATGCCTTGATTTTGTTTTATGATTCTGTGGGTTTATGTTCCAAGAGATTTTCATTTTTGTCTCATGTAGTCACATCAACTCACAGAACCAAATAGGGAGATATATTTTCATATAAAAATACTACCGCATGGCTTTTACAGTTATTTCTGCATGAGTAATATACAAAAATATGATTAAGTAACTACTACAGGGAACATATATGTGACTTTCCTAATGAATACAGTTGCTCCCAGGTCAATGAGACATCTTTATGTAAGGACTCCTTCCTCACCCTCACCCTCTAGTTATCATAAATCTCCCTAACATATATGACAACCACTTGTTGGTACTTGAATCACAGGGCATGACATCAGCCAAATATTAAATTACTACCCATAAAAGCTATGCTTAATTGCTAATTCTGCTTTTTTTAAAAATCTTTCCATTCTTTTCCAGACTATCATTTTCCTTAAGTGCTCTCCAATTATATGGGAAAGAAAATAAAAGACAGAATTTCCAGAGTATTATTAGTAATCGTGCCTATAGTTTTTTATATTAATTGTATCCCAGTATTATACTGCTCTAGACTTTAATTTGTCCTTTGAGTCTCTGCATACAAGAAACTAATTGATTGCATGTTTCCAGGGTATACTGAAAATGAAGTCAGACAGGAACCAAAACTGAATCTCTTTGAGAGACAGGGGCTGTAGGGAAGGAGGGGCTGTTTTATTTCTCAGTCAAGGAAATTACTTTCTATTCTGATTCTGACATAGCTGAAATCTTGCTTAGAGTGGGTTCTTTTTAATGTTCCGCTGTATATGACATAAAGCTCCCTATGTACACTCTCCCCCTATCTACAAAGTCATGGTGTGATGGAAAACTAGACTGGCACAAGAACAGACATCTCTGCAGGCTTAGCCAGCTAGGGTGTGTCTAGACTACATGCCTCCTTCGACGAAGGCATGTAGATTAGCCAGATCGGAAGAGGGAAATGAAGCCGCGATTAAAATAATCGCGGCTTCATTTAAATTTAAATGGCTGCCCCGATCTGCCGATCAGCTGTTTGTCGGCAGATCGGGGCAGTCTGGACGCGACGCGCCGACAAAGAAGCCTTTCTTCATCGGCACAGGTAAGCCTGGTTTCACGAGGCTTACCTGTGCCGATGAAGAAAGGCTTCTTTGTCGGCGCGTCGCGTCCAGACTCTCCCGATCTGCCGACAAACAGCTGATCGGCAGATCGGGGCAGCCATTTAAATTTAAATGAAGCCGCGATTATTTTAATCGCGGCTTCATTTCCCTCTTCCGATCTGGCTAATCTACATGCCTCCGTCGAAGGAGGCATGTAGTCTAGACACACCCCTAGGCTGTGTCCAGACTCCATGCCTCCGTCGACGGAGGCATGTAGATTAGCCAGCTCGGAAGAGGGAAATGAAGCCGCGATTAAAATAATCGCGGCTTCATTTAAATTTAAATGGCTGCCCCGATCTGCCGATCAGCTGTTTGTCGGCAGATCGGGAGAGTCTGGACGCGATGCCCCGACAAAGAAGCCTTTCTTCATCGACACAGGTAAGCCTCGTGAAACCAGGTTTACCTGTGTCGATGAAGAAAGGCTTCTTTGTCGGGGCATCGCGTCCAGACTCTCCCGATCTGCCGACAAACAGCTGATCGGCAGATCGGGGCAGCCATTTAAATTTAAATGAAGCCGCGATTATTTTAATCGCGGCTTCATTTCCCTCTTCCGAGCTGGCTAATCTACATGCCTCCGTCGACGGAGGCATGGAGTCTGGACACAGCCCTACTGAGTAAGGTGCCTCTTTCCCTCTCAGCTACACCATATTCCATATGGAGCTGCGGTTTGCTAGTGGACAGGGCATGGTAATGGGATTCAGGTGACATGGATGCTGTTCCCAGCATTGCCACTACTGTTGGGTGACCCGGGGCAAGTCACTTCAGCTCTTTGTGCCCCTGTTTCTCCATCTTTTCCATGGGAATAAAGCAGAAGTGGACAAATTCTGTCCTATGGGCCTGATTTGGTCCACAGGCTTAGTCCCTGGTGGACCCCCACATCTATATTTACCTGCGCCTTTGCAGGTATCGGGCAACTGCAGCTCTTCTTGGCTGTGGATTGCCATTCATGGCCAATGGAAGTGGTGTCCTGGTCCAGGCCACATCTCACTGCTTCCATTTGCTGTGAATGGCCAACTAGCACTGCAACTGCCCAGTACCTGCAGAGGTACAGGTAAATGTAGCAGCGGTGGCTTGCCAGAGACCAACCCTGACGGGCCGCCATTTTTGTATTGCCCACATCTGAAATAAATGATGCTTACCTCCTTTGCAAAGCACTTTGCGTTCTACTGATGAAAAGCACTATATAAGATGTGCCATGGGCCACATGTGGTTAACCATGGTTAACCCCTGATGGCCACAGTTCCTGGCCAATAAGCACTGTGGAAAGAGGCACAGGCCAGGCTACTGTTTCCTGCAGATCCCATTGGTTGGAAATGGTGAACCAATAGGAACTGCAAGTGGCTGTACCTGTGGATGTGCAGGTAAATAAAGTGTCTAGCAGCCCACCAGGGACTAACCTTGGTGAACTGTGTCCGGCCTGCGGGCTGCTTATTGCCCACTCCTTATGTAAGAGCTAATTGTTATTATCCATCAACACTTCCTAGTAACAGTAGTTTCAGGCTGGGCTATTAAAAGTTCAGTGCTGAGTCTTTCAATGTGAATGTGATATGAAGTTTCATGACCATATAGTGATTTTGGGAAGGAAGTTGACCGCTACAAATCAGTGAGCATGTGGGGTTTTCATAGCACAGGGATTGATGGAAGAATCTTGTGCGCTTATCTTGCCACAGTACAGAATGGTGGTGATAATAATGGCCCAATTTTCAAGTTCCGAACTCAGAGCAAAAGACAAACTGGTTAAGACCACAGTCTTAAAAGGTGCAAGTTGGCTTCAGAAACCAAAAAACAACCTGGCTACCAAAATGGTTGAACATCTCTCAGCAAGAAATCTAATTTTAGGGTCCAAGTTCAGACGTAGTATAAGTGAATATAATGCCATGAACCCTGAAAGGTTTAGCTTGTTTATACAGACCAGAGATATCTTCCAGACGTTATGGTATTTTCCAGTGATACATCCAACTTACTTCACTGTATAGAAACCAGTACCTCTTGATAGGAGAATAACTTTTCTAGAAAAGAAAATTCTGCTGGGAAACTAATGGTTTCATAGTATTTTTTGGATTATTTCCATATGCACTTAATCTGAATACAACATATTCTTAAATAAAATATAATAATCCAGAAGAAAGGTTATGTTGTATTTAAACATGTCAGCAACTGGCACCATTGCCTACCATTATAATTCAAGGACAATCAATGCTATGCTATTGTCATTAATATAAATTAATCAATAGGCAGAAAGTTTAATATAAGCCTAATTATGAGTGTCTCTTTGCATGAAACTAAAGATATTGAAAATGTTGACGCTGGGGAAGTGTCCTTGGACCAAAACTCATACATAAGTCAATAATCTATTATGATTTTCATTTTGAAGAAGTGCTATTATTTCAAAAGGTCTCAGAAATCAATTTAGCATTTGGTATATCTGTGTAATCATGACATCCTAATTAAAATGCCCAATTGAATGGTACAAAAGATGATGTTTAATCTCTAATCAATGAGTACTGAGTGCAGAAATTATAGATGCATTAACCTTCTTTAAATGCACTTTACTACTTTTTAATAGACTTCATATTCTTTTATACTCTTAGTAGCCTTTTCTAACTCCTTGAAAAAAACTACACATAGAATAGTTCCTCATTTTAAAAGCAAACAGATAATTTGTAATTAGTGCTGTATTTATATTTATAATTACAGGTAATAATTAATTAGTTTATTTTTAGTTTAGATAGACCAAGCCAATCTTGAAATCTTTGTAGGACAAGGATGCATGCAATGAAGAATTTTTTTCAATAACTCCTCAGTTACCTAACATGAGGGGCCCTATATTTCATAGGAACTATTAATCTAATATTTCCTCATATCTCAGATCACTTTTTCATTTTCATATTACTCTGTTATCTGCATTATTGATTTTGTGGATACATGCACTGAACGACAAGAAAGAGAGTAAAGTTCCATTTTGCTTACAAAGTAAAATACTCCATATGCCTCCCAATACATTTTCTTAAGAGAGCTCATCAGTGTGGTGGATAGCTGCTCAATTATCTGTGTGTCAGATGATTATCTGAGAACTTAATTTAATCTCTATTACACCCCCTTCATATTTCAATTAAATATGCTATCAGAATGTTAACATCTTTGAACTTGCTATTTCTTCAGTTCATTTCCCACTAAGAGGTGCTAGAGAGTAACAGATGTCATAATTATGCAATTATTAAGCATATTTAACAGTCATTTTCTCAAGGGTTTGTGGTGGGACTGGGAAAGATGAAAAATTAATTTAGTGGCAGTATGCTTCTGTTGTGATTTATACTGCTACAATATGCTCCTGACGTGTGACATAAGCATTTACATGCTGGTGTAAAGGAGGTTAATATACTAGTACATTATGCTTCAATGTATAAATCCTCAGATCATTTTATTATAGGAACTCATAGGGCTGGAAGAGACCTCAGGAGGTCATTGAGTCCAACCCCCTGCCCAAAACAGGACCAACCCCAACTAAACCATCCCAACCAGGGCTTTGTCAAGCCAGTACTTAAACACCTCTAGGGATGGAGATTCTACCACTTCCCTAGGTAATTCATTCCAGTACTTCACCACCCTCCTAGTGAAATAGTTTTTCCTGATATCCAACCTAGACCTCTCCCACTGTAACTTGAAACCATTGTTCCTTGTTCTGCCATCCGTCACTACTGTGAACAGCCTCTCTCCATCCTGTTTCGAACTTCAGGAAGTTGAAGGCTATTAAATCCCTCCTCAGTCTTCGCTTGTGAAGACTAAACAGACCCAACTCCCTCAGCCTTTCCTCATAGGTCATATGCTCCAGCCCCCTAATCATTTTGGTTGCCCTCTGCTGGACTCTCTCCAATGCATCCACATCCTTTTTGTAGTGGGGGGCCCAGAATTGGACACAATACTCCAGATGTGGCCTCACAAGAGCCAAATAAAGGGGAATAATCACATCTCTGGATCTGCTGGCAATGCGCCTCCTAATGCAACCTAATATGCCATTAGTTTTCTTGGCTACAAGGGCACACTGTTGACTCATATCCAGCTTCTCATCCAGGTCCTTTTCTGCTGAACTGCTACCTAGCCAGTCAGTCCCAGCCTGTAACAATGCTTTGGATTCTTCTGTCCCAAGGGCAGGACTCTACACTTGTCCTTGTTGAACCCCATCAGATTTCTTTTGGCTCAATCCTCTAATCTGGCTAGCTCACTCTGGACCCTATCTCTGCCCTCCAACATATCCATCTCTCCCCCCAGTTTAGTGTTATCCGCAAACTTGCTAAGGGTGCAGTCCATCCCCTCATCCAGGTCATTAATGAAGATGTTGAATAAAACCGGCCCTAGAATCAAACCTTGGGGCACTCCATTTGAAACTGACTGCCAACCAGACATCGAGCCATTGATCGCTATCTGTTGGGCCCGACAATCTATCCAGCTTTCTATCCACCTTACAGTCCATTTATCCAATCCATATTTCCTTAACTTGCTGGCAAGAATATTGTGGGAGACCATATCAAAAGTTTTGCTAAAGTCAAGGTACATTACATTCACTGATTTCCCCATCTCCACAGAGCCAGTTACCTCATCATAGAAGCAAATCAGATTGGTCAGGCATGATTTGCCCTGGATGAATCCATGTCGACTATTCCTGATCACATTTCCCTCTCCAAGTGTTTCAAAATGGATTCCTTGAGGATCCCCTCTATGATTTTTCCAGGGACTGAGGTAAGGCTGACTGGTCTGTAGTTCCCTGGATTGTCCTTCTTCCCTTTTTTAAAGATTGGCACTACATTTGCCTTTTTCCAATCATTCAGGATCTCTCCCAATCTCCATGAGTTTTCCAAGATAATGGCCAAAGGCTCTGCAATGACATTTGCCAACTCCCTCAGTACCCTTGGATGCATTAAATCCGGACCCATGGATTTGTGTATGTCTAGCTTTTCTAAATAGTTCTAAACCTGTTTTTTATCCACCGAGGACTGCCCTCCTCTTTCTTATACTGTGTTGCCTACTTCAATAGCTTGGGAGCTGACCTTATCTGTGAAGGCAGAGGCAAAAAAGCATTGAGTACTTCAGCTTTTCCCACATCATCTCTCACTAGATTACCCCCCTCATCCAGTAAGGGTCCCATACACTCTCTGATCCCCCTCTTATTGCTAACATGCCTGTAGAAACCTTTCTTGTTAGCCTTCGCATCCCTTGCTAGCTGCAATTTCAATTGTGCTTTCACCTTCCTGATTACTCCCCTGCATACTCAAGCAATATATTTATACTCCTCCCTAGTCGTCTGTCCAAGTTTCCACTTCTTATAAGCTTCCTTTTTGTGTTTATGCTCACCAAGGGTGTCCCTGGGAAACCAATCAGCTCGCCTACTATATTCGCTTTTCTTACTGTGCATCATGATGGTTTGTTTCTGCACCTTCAATAAGGCTTCTTTAAAATACAGCCAGCTTTCCTAGACTCCTTTGCCCTTCATGTTAGTATCCCAGGGGATCCTGCCCATCAGTTCTCTTAGGGAGTCAAAGTCTGTTTTTCTGAAGTCCGGGGTGTGTATTTTGGTGTTCTTCTTTCTTCCATCTCATGATCACTGCTTCTCAGGTTGCCGCCCACATCTACTTCCCCTACTAGTTCCTCCCTGTTTGTGAGCAGCAGGTCAAGCTGTGCATGGCCCCTGGTCGGTTCCTTCAGCACTTGTACCAGGAAGTTATCCCCAACATTCTCCAAAAACTTCCTGAATTGTCTGTGTACTGCTGTTTTGGTCTCACAACAGATGTCAGGGTGATTAAAGAGAACCAGGGCCTGTGATCTGGAAGCTTCTCTTTGTTGAAGAAATTCTCATCTACCTCATCCACCTGATCTGGTGGTCTATAGCAGACACCAACCAAATCATCATCCCTGGTGCTCCTGACTCTAAATTTAACCCATAGACTCTCAACAGGCTTTTCTCTCTCCATTTACTGGAGTGCTGAACAATCATAGTGCTCTCTTACATACAGTGCAACTCCTCCTGCTTTTCTCCCCTGTCTGTTCTTCCTGAACAGTTTATACCCTTCCATGATAGTGCTCCAGTCATGTGAGTCATTCCACCAAGTCTCAGTTATTTCAATCAAATCATAGTTCTTTGACTGTGACAGAGCTTCTAATTCTTCCTGTTTCCCAGGCTTCTTGCATTTGTGTACAAACACCTTAGATAACTAGATGATTGCCCTAGCACCTCAATTCGTATCAGGGGTCCTCCTTTGTTGCTCCTTCTTCCTTGTGTTTCTTCCTGGTATCCAATTACCACACTTACCTCAGGGCTTAGGTTACCGCTCCCCAATGAACCTAGTTTAAAGCCCTCCTCACTAGGTTTGCAAGCCTGCCCACAAAGATGATCTTTTCTCTCTTGGTTAGGAGGAACCCATCTCTTCCTAGCAATCCTTGTATCCGGAACAAGTCCCCTGGTTGAAGAAACCAAAGCTCTCTCTCCCCGACACCACCTGCGCAACCACATGTTTACTTCCACGATTCAACAATCCCTACCTGATCATAGAATCATAGAATAATAGGACTGGAAGGGACCTCAAGAGGTCATCGAGTCCAGCCCCCCGCCCTCAAGGCAGGACCAAGCTCCGTCTACACCATCCCTGACAGATGTCTATCTAACCTGTTCTTAAATATCTCCAGAGAGGGAGATTCCACCACCTCCCTTGGCAATTTATTCCAATATTTGACCACCCTGACAGTTAGGAATTTTTTCCTAATGTCCAATCTAAACCTCCCCTGCTGCACTTTAAGCCCATTACTCCTTGTCCTGTCCTCAGAAACCAAGAGGAACAAATTTTCTCCTTCCTCCTTGTGACACCCTTTTAGCTATTTGAAAACCGCTATCATGTCCCCCCTTAATCTTCTTTTTTCCAAACTAAACAAGCCCAGTTCATGAAGCCTGGCTTCATAGGTCATGTTCTCTAAACCTTTAATCATTCTTGTCGCTCTTCTCTGAACCCTTTCCAATTTCTCCACATCTTTCTTGAAATGTGGCACCCAGAACTGGACACAGTACTCCAGCTGAGGCCTAACTAGTGCAGAGTAGAGCGGCAGAATGACTTCACGAGTTTTGCTTACAACACACCTGTTGATACAACCTAGAATCATATTTGCTATTTTTGCAACAGCATCACACTGTTGACTCATATTCAACTTGTGGTCCACTATGACCCCTAGATCCCTTTCTGCCATGCTCCTTCCTAGACAGTCGCTTCCCATCTTGTATGTATGGAACTGATTGTTCCTTCCTAAGAGGAGCACTTTGCATTTCTCTTTATTAAACCTCATCCTGTTTACCTCTGACCATTTCTCTAACTTGCTAAGGTCATTTTGAATTATGTCCCTATCCTCCAAAGAAGTTGCAACCCCACCCAGTTTGGTGTCATCTGCAAACTTAATAAGCGTACTCTCTATCCCAATATCTACATCATTGAAGAAGATATTGAAGAGTACGGGTCCCAAAACAGACCCTTGCGGAACTCCACTTGTTATCCCTTTCCAGCAGGATTTAGCACCGTTAACAACAACTCTCTGACTATGGTTATCCAGCCAATTATGCATCCACCTTATCGTGGCCCTATATAAGTTATATTTGCCTAGTTTATCAATAAGAATATCATGCGAGACTGTATCAAATGCCTTACTAAAGTCTAGGTATATAACATCCACCGCTTCTCCCTTATCCACAAGGCTCGTTATCCTATCAAAGAAAGCTATCAGATTAGTTTGGCATGACTTGTTTTTCACAAACCCATGCTGGCTATTCCCTATCACTTTATTACCTTCCAAGTGTTTGCATATGATTTCCTTAATTACCTGCTCCATTATCTTCCCTGGGACAGACGTTAAACTGACCAGTCTGTAGTTTCCTGGGTTGTTCTTATTCCCCTTTTTATAGATGGGCACAATATTTGCCCTTTTCCAGTCTTCTGGAATCTCACCTGTCTGCCATGATTTTTCAAAAATCATAGCTAAAGGCTCAGATACCTCCTCTATCAGCTCCTTGAGTATCCTGGGATGCATTTCATCAGGACCTGGTGACTTGCTGACAACTAACTTTCCTAAGTGATTTTTAACTTGTTCTTTGTGTATCCTATCTTCTAAACTTGCCTTCTCTCTGCTTGTATTCACTACGTTAGGCACACCTCCAGACTTCTCGGTGGGAGGATGGACGAGAAAACCACTTGCACTTCAATTTCCTTGATACTTCTTCCCAGTGCTACATAGTCTGCAGTGACCTGCTCAAGATCATTCTTGGCTATATTGTTAGTTCCCACATGGAGAAGCAGGAAGGGGTAGTGATCTGAAGGTTTGATAAGTTTTGTAAGACTCTCAGTCACATCCTGAATTCTAGCTCCTGGTAAGTAGCACACTTTTCAAGAGTTCAAGTCTGGTCGGCAGATGGATGACTCCATCCTTCTTAGGAGGGAATCCCCGACCACCACTAGGACTACACATCTCATGCCTTCAGTAGATAGGGTCTCCTTTTGATCTCTTCTCTGAGAGTTCCCTGCCAAAGCATTCTTCACAGTAGTGCCCATGCAGAGAGCCCGAAAGCAGTTACTTACCTCCACCAGAAATGGGGATTCCTGAGTTGGCTTCCTTCTCCTGGAGGTTACATGATGCCAGTTTTCTTCCTTGTTCTGTACTGCTCTCACTGGTTCTTCAGTCTGCTGTGCCTGCAGTATTAAATGCTGCCTTCTATCAAGGAAGTCTTCATCCTCTCTGATGGAACGTAGGTTTGACACTTGGGCCTCGAGTCCTCTAATGTTTTCTTCCAAAATGGTGGCCAGTTTGCACTTAGTGCAGATGAAATTCTTTTTGTCTTCCAGGAGGAAGACAAACATGGCACATGCTGTACAGGTAACAACAACAGACCTATCACTATCTATGCCTGCCTTCCTTCGGAGAGATTTCTCAGATTTTTAAAATGCTTCCTTGAAGGACAGAGGAGAAACACAATTCAAGAGTAAGACCACTGAACACTATGTGGCTCCCCCAGGGCGAACTCCCAAGCAAACTCCCCTGTTGGCTGCTGCCCTATTCGCTGCACACTGCGTTCTCTCTGGCTGCCTTTTTATAAGGCTGCTGGCTAGGCCAAGCTCAAATCTAAGTATATAGCCAAATGGTTCTTATTCTATGGAATAATATATCATTCTGAATCTCTTTTGAGCAAGGTGTGAGGAGTTATAATGATCAAATATTATCAATTTTTGACCTCCACAGTCAAATACTTCCTTAGCGCTTGCTTATCCTTTTCAGATGGAGTTAAGGGCATGAAACACCTACCTGGAGATGTCCAGTACTCTCCTGGATTAAGTCTTAAAAGATCACACCAGGCAGAGCTTCCATTGACTTTTACTATGTGCTATTTTACTCCCAGCTGCGAGACATCATTCCATTTCCAACATACAACAATCACAACTTCACAAGGGATTAAAAAAAATACTCACTGTGGTTGGTACACTGGTAAAATGCTGCTTAAGGTTCCTTTCCTTACGAATCACAATTATAAACTAAAATATGTATCAACACACCACAATTAAATACACCAAGAACTTAAGAAACATACAGATTTTCTAACTGCATTTAGTGATTCAAATTTAAATTAATTGTATGCAGATTTTATGCTTTATAATAATGATGATGATCAATGGCAATCTGGACAAGCAATTGCTTCTTCTCAACTTACCCCTCCCTCCATGCTGTTCTGTCCACCAGCCTGCTAATTTTATGTTTCCACATTTTATATCTGCTGCTCACTCATGATTTTTGTCTCTATTTCTAGCCCATTAGGATCTCTGGCAGATTTTATGTCTCCTGTAGTCCCAAACAGTAAGATTTTCCTGTGTGTGTTGTATTAAGCACATTTGAAAATATGTTAGGTGGCTGTCTTATGCCATGGCTTAGTGTTATCTACTCTAGTGTCCTCAGTGGGCTTTGGATTAAGGTGCCTAAGGACAATTACAGCTTTTCCACTGATTTCAATGGTCTGAGGTTCTCAAGAGAGTATCTTCTGAAACTGGAGTGCTGATGGATGAACTTAAAAATAAAGTGTATGCCAATTCTTATTATAAAAACAAATTTAGAAAACCCTCAATGGAAGAGAGTTTATATTTTTGATAATTTAAAAAAAAAATGTAAAATAAAACAGACAAGCTTTATGGGTTGCAGTAAGAGCATGGAAGCTAACTCATAGTCTTCAGCCTTGCAAAAACAAGAATATGAGCTGCCTTTAACAGGTAGGCCTCCTTAGTGCTCCTAACAGGTCTTAAATGGCTTAGCTGGACATTTTACTGTAAGTCAGATTGTAAGCTCTCTGGGACAGGGATCATCTTTGCTTTACTATGCCTAGAGCAATGGGAGCCTGGTTAAATACAAACAAGGAACCTTAGTAAACTGGTACATTTTCAGCCATGTGTTTGTGCTCACTATGATTATACCCGAAGAGGAAAATCAGAACTCCTGAGTGCGTGTCATAACTTTGCTACTGTCTGGCTTACTCATGCTGGGCAAGCTACTATAGCCTAAATTTTCAGTTTCTTGGGACATAAATAAGCACTGGATGCAAATAAATAAATAAATGGGCATACCTGCCTCACAGAGGTTGAGATTTATTAATGTTTATAAACAACTTAGGCCTGGTCTACACTACAGTGGAAGGTCGAAGAAAATATATGCAAGGCATGTTAAATCAAGTTTCCACACTGTCCTCACAGCGAGAGGCTAATGGGAGCAAACACTACCGTCGGCTTCCCTTATTCCTCATGAGGAGCAAGAGTACCAGTGCCACAGGGGTGCCATGCGAGTTTGATTTAGTGGGTCTTCAGTAGACCTGCTAAATTGACACTTGGAAGAGCAATCATGGCAGCATCGATCCACCGTGTAGTGTAGACATGCCCTTAGATCTCTCTGGGAGACAGGCGCCATGCACATGCAAAGTATGGGTATATTTTATTCCCCTAAATTTAAAAAAAAACCCACACACATATTGTTTTAATAATAAATACTACTACTACTACTGATTTAAATTCAAATAAAATATTGATCTGTATAATCAGTCTTCTGCTTCAAACACAAGCCAGATCCCCCTGATCTTTATGGCAAAAAGTGGTTGGAAATCTTAAACAAGCAGCTGGGGATTTTTGAGTCACTGGAAAGTCCTGTGTGGCAGAGTGGAAAGTCCTATGTGGATTTGTGATGGAGAAATGATAGCCCAGATTAATCCTAGGATCAGGGGTGCAGAAAAGTACCATAAACCAACCATGAACCAACTCCTAGCTGTGCTGGCTGACTCCATACACTGGGAGACAAAAACTGCTGTGTATAAATTGCCTTAGTCTTCTTTTCCAACACGTTGGTTGACTTCTGTATGCAAGAGGGTTTTATGCATCAGAAATGACTATTTTTACACTCTCCCCCCTTGGGGTGTAGTACAGTATAATCTATACTTATGTGCTTTTTCATGTAATGTACTTGTAGCCAAAATGCGAGACCAGCTATGAGAAAATTAGATAGAACAAGAGCTGCCATGTGCTCCACAATTAAAGGAAACACTAAGTAGCAGCAATGGGAATTAAACAGGACAGTGTGTGATGCCAAATACCAAATGTGCAACCAAAATATCTGCCAAGCCTCCCTTATTTGTTACGATTTTTCCATATTTAGGTTAATGCATGTAATTATGTATCCTGCAGTGGTAACAGGACTACACTCAAGACCTTTCACAGCATATGTTGTTGGCACAAATATCCTCTTTGTGGGGGGAAAGAACTTGGCCAAGATTGCATTTGTTGATTTTATATTGGCGTCGTGACTGTGCCTAACAGCTGGCCCTAAACGTAACAAAACCATTTTGGATTTATTCAGTTAAACCACTATGTGGATTCTTCAAGCATACATGTGTATTCATCTCCTATCTCTCAGTATATTATTGAACCAGTTTTCTGCCTTGATGTCTTACCCCATCTATTAGTGTTGCTTCTTTGACATTTGCAATGATCCTGTGTCCCAAAATCACTTTGATTTTTTTATTTTGGTTTTAGTTTTATTGCTATCCCAATTTATTTAAATTGCATAGACAGAAATCCAGATTGAAACAACCCTGATCATATGATGATACACTTTTTATGGTGCTAAATGCCTGAACACGTCACTGGGTGACGTTAACCCACTCTATCCTCCTTTCTCTGTATTTTTTCACTATCACCAAAGGTAATCAAAATACATGTATTTTTTAAAGGTTTTGAATACTTCTTGAAGGATATGCCAATGAGCAATTTATGGCAGAAAACTAGTCACTCACTACTACTATTAATGCTATTTCCGTAGACCAGGATTACATTAAAAAGGGATGGTCAAATCAAGATACATAACACTGGCTATGTTAATTACATAACTAGAGTTGACATACCTTGTTTCGAGTGTCTCCACTGTCCCCACAGCTAGAGGCCAACTGGAGCTTCCCTTACTCTTCACATAAACAGGAGTACCAGGCACTGGTGGGGACGCCCTCTGAGTTCAATTTAGCGAGTCTTAAGTAGACTTGCTAAATAGAACTCCAGATCATTGATTACAGCAGCACTGTAATTTAGTGAAGAGGTGGTTTAAATTACTCTGAAATAAGCACCTATAAAACATTTCCCTCTATAGATACAATATGAGGCTCCCTTGATGCATGAGCTATAACTCTCAGTGTGACAGGTCAGCCTGCAGCCAGATTATTCATCTATGCTAGGACTTCTCTAATGGGCACAAGAATCCTCAGGTGGTGCAGAGCTGATGTAATGAGCCCAGCAGTCTCTGGCTGCCATAACAGCCCTTTTAGGGTACTGGCAGCCTATGCAAATTAGAACAACCTTCAGACTACTGTAAACAACAAAGGAGACCAGTGTAACATCAATTATTTTTATTGGCACAGTTTGGATAGAATACAAGAGAGCTTGTTGATGATTGTAAGCATGTTAGCATTTTTATTCAGGACCTGAGACCATAACATTTAGATCTATGAAAGGACTCAAGAATATATGATAGGTTATCTGAGCAAAATATATAGTGGCCAAAGCCTGGAAACATAAGGAAAGATATACCAGCAAGAATTAACTGTACAGTTTAGCTAGTCTTAGGATCAGATCCTCAAGCTACTAAGCCACATGAACACTAGGATTGTGGAATAATTTTAAAAACTAATTTATTCAAATAAGTCTTCCCTAGGTTTCTTTATCAATTGTCTATGAAAAAAAGTGATTTTGGAAAATGTATCTATTATTCAGAATTATTCATAAGGGCATAGATTACAATATAGGCATTTTGAGCAGGTAGGAATTGCAGGACATTCCTTCATATCGTGATGTGAAAGTCTTAGAACATGGGACTTTTAAGGAGCTGTAGAAAGTGATGTGTGCCCCATTTTAAATACAAGAATCTTCCCTTTAAGATGGCACAAAGCCTTTTTTTATTGGTCAAGTCCACAACTCTATAGCATCTGTGTGCTTAGCACAAGATTTCAGATGCTTCGCTTGCACAGAGGTAAGTGACATCCTGGCATTGGGGTAAAGCAGAGGATAGAGAGTACTGAAGTCTGCTAAGGGAACAGAGGGCTGTCTATACATGCGCTTTCATCACAAATGAAGATACTGAAACATTTTCAATCAAGAAGAAAGTATTATAATTGTTTAATCTTACTACCTCCGTAAGAACCCAATGAACTTCATATAGTTATTTGTGTATCAGACCCATAATTGCTGTTTGATGGAAAATGCCAAGTCTTCATGTTCATAGCCACATGATAATTTCTCATGAACCTTTGATTGCCACAGCATCCCATTAATCCATCTCCCTTGGAACTATTTTAACATTCCAGATACAGAACAACCACCTGAAATATCAAACCATTAAACAGAGATAACACACACAAAAAGTTGTTACAGAAATACTTATTTTTTCTTCTTCTTCCAAAAAGTGGAATTAAAACAGAATTTCCTATGTGCTACCACATCCCACCTTCCTGCTCCCATCTCTTTCTTGAAAATACTCACCCAAAGACCAGCAGAGGCTAGATTAACTTGTGTACCATTTACGGGTTTTATGTTTAAAAATGTCATGACATTGGAGTTCACTATCTTGGACTCCTCCTCCTGAAGAGAGAGATTTAGGAGTTTTATACCATTGTAAAGAAGAAATTCCCAACTTCCAGACATGCAAATACATGGTTCAGTATTGAGAAGTTATTGCAGAGAATAGTTAAAGGTTTTTATGGCTCCAGCTTTACATATTATAGTTGGATTTGTGGCAACTTAGGCACCTAGATTTACATAGGGAAATGAAAGATAGTGCTATAACATGTCATAAAAACTCACCAAAAGTTCCGAAAATAGCTTTTCTCTGTCATTTGTGATATATGCAGAATGTGTGATGGCAATGGCATGATTAGCAATTGTTTGGGATGTCTCATGGCTTAGTCACCTGACTGTAATATAACCATTACAAAGCTCAGGACGAGATAAGCTTTTATGCCACACCTTGTATCCCATATTTTATTTTATATAAAAGGATGGCCTGCCAGCAATCCACTTCCAAAGGGAACTGCAGAGGCTCTCCACAGTATAGATTCCGAGGGGTAGCCATGTTAGTTTCTTTCATCAAAAAACAATCAGGAGTCCGGTGGCACCGTAAATTCTAACAAATTTATTAGTTGCGCTGCAACTCACAAAACTGATGCCCTAATAAATGTGTTAGTGTTTAAGGTGCTGGTGGATTTCTTATAGTTTTTGCTAATGCATAAGAGTGATGCAGAGTCCCCTCCCTCATAAGGAATCTATGCTATTGGTGCCCCACTTACCTCTTTACAGAAAGTTTCCCTACCTAAAGAATCAGGTGGACACTGCAACTGGAGCTCGCTGGGGCTCAGTAAGCATGCTGGCCCAACTTTGATTCATGATGTAGAGCCATTTGTTGGTAATGTGCCGCAAAATGTTTCAGATTAAATAGAGCTTTATCCAAAGCCCACTGAAACCAATCAGAATCTCTCCAGTGACTTTATCAATCTTTAGATTAGGCACTTGGGACCAGATTCTCAGCTAGAGTAGGTGCACTGACTTCAGTAGAGCCCTCTTGAGTTACACTATTTTGAAATTCAATCTTGGCCTTAATGTTTATATTGTTGTAAATGGTGCATGTGTTTAGAAATTTAAACAAAACAAATAGAGCTGTTTCCCTGTATTTATGGGCATAATGCATCATTTTGGTGCTTTTGGAAATTGAAATATAAACCACTGGGGGACAGAGTCTTAGCTGGTGAATATCTACACAGCTCCACTGTGATTTACACCAGCTGAGGATCTGGCCCTTGTTACTTTGTTTTTCTAATTTCAGAAGGCACCTGTCCACAGCATGTATACATTTGTCTTTAAAAATACCTCCTTATTTACTTAAGAGCATAAATTAACAAATATTCTGAAACCAGAAAATGGTGCTCTGAGGCAGAACAATGACCCTTCAGATTTACTTGTTTATTAAAAAAAAGTATAAATTCTGAAAACTTATTTGCCAAGTTTCAGTCTAATGTAAATAAAAGCAGCTCTGTTAAATACTTGTTTAATTGAGTTTTATAATAGAAACTGACTGGAATAGGCCCTTTACTACACTGGTGCTGCCAGGTAAACGCTACAATGCAATGTTTATTTAATGAAATTTTAAAAGCAATGAATGGTCCTGTAGCACCTTATAGACTAACCAACAATATAGATAGTATGAGCAGCTTTCCTGGACACAACTAATCTGAAGAAGTGGGCTGTGCACAGGAAAGCTCATGATACTATCTATATTTTTTGATTAGTCCCTAAGGTGCTACCAGACCATTCATTGATTTTCAAGATTTTTTTTAGTTACAGACTAACACGGCTATTCCCTCTGGGTATGTCTACACTACAGCACTAATTCGAACTAACTTAATTTGAATTATTTAATTCGAACTAAGCTAATTCGAACTAGTGCATCTAGACCTAAAAACTAGTTCGAATTAGCATTTTGCTAATTCGAACTAGCATGTTCACATTGAGTGGACCCTGAACCGAGGTTAAGGCTGGCTGGAACCAGTGCTGGCAGGGCATCAGGTTAGGACTTAGAGTGTGGAGCTGCTGCCTCAGGCTAGCCGAGGGCCGTGCTTAAAGGGACCCGACCCCCACACCGGACAGACAGTTCTCAGGGTTCCCCGCTTGCTTGTCTACCTCGATGAGGGACAGCAAAGCAGTCCTGACTTGGAGTGCCCTGAGTGCCCACACTCGGCACATCACAGCATTTGCCGCAGGCTGCCATCCGGGAGAGGTGGTCAATCGGGGGGCTGCAGGACAGCTTCCACCCTGAGGAGCACACAGAGCCACCCCAGTCCTCCCCATTGGGTGCTCGTACTCCATTCCCCCTCACCTCCTTCCACTTACCCTTCCCTAGCCCCCCCTTCCTGATATACAAAATAAAGGACACGTGTGTTCAAAAATAGAAACTCTTTATTGAACAAAACTCGGGGAGACTGGGAAAAGGAGGTGGGAGAGGGGAAGAGAGAGGGTGGGAGAGGGGAGGGCAACTAAAATGATCAGGGGTTTGAAACAGGTCCCATATGAAGATAGGCTAAAGAGACTGGGACTTTTCAGCTTAGAAAAGAGGAGACTGAGGGGGGATACGATAGAGGTCTATAAAAGCATGAGTGTTGTGGGGGGGTGCATAAAGAAAAGTTCTTCATTAGTTCCCATAATAGAAGGACTAGAGAACACCAAATGAAATGAATGGGTAGCAGGCTTCAAACTAATAACAGAAAGTTCTTCTTCACAAAGCAAATAGTCAACCCGTGGAACTCCTTGCTGCAGGAGGCTGTGAAGGCTAGAACTATAACTGAGTTTAAAGAGAAGTTAGATAAAGTCATGGAGGTTGGGTCCATGGAGTGGTATTAGCCAGGGGGTAGAAATGGTATCCCTGGCCTCTGTTTGTGGAAGGCTGGTCATTGTCTTCGGTCCATCCCCTCCAGGGTCCCTAGTGTTGGCTGCTGTCGGCAGACAGGCTACTGGGCTAGATGGACCTTTGGTCTGACCCAGTAAGGCCATTCTAAGCTCAGGGCTCAGGGTTGAGGGGGTCTCACTGGACCACCCTGATTTTCATGCAAACCTGCTCCTGGGTGGCCAGGCTGGCAGCTATCCTGCCCTAGACGGCCACTTTTTTGTGCCTAGTGCAGAGGTCAAGGATGAGGTCCACAATCTCCACACTAGACCAGGTGGGCGTCCGCCTCTTGCGGACCCGGGCAGGCTCCCAGGAGCTGCCAGCCTGGTTCCGGGAAGAGGCGGAGGGCTGGGTGGCAGCTGGTGGCTGGTTCGTGCCGTGCCAGGTACAGGGTCTGCTGTCTGGGTGCTGGCAGGCTTGCACCTGGCATGGGCACCGTAGCCAGCCCGTGCCTCTTTAAGGGCTCCGGGGCTGGGAGGGGGGCAGACGAGTTTCCCTGGTGGTGCCCAGAATGGCCACCAGGGCAAGCTGGGGAGGGCTAGCCTCCCACTAGTTCGAATTAAGTGGCTACACAGCCCTTAATTCGAACTACTTAATTTGAACTAGGCATTAGTCCTCGTAGAATGAGGTTTACCAAGTTCGAATTAAGCGCTCTGCTAGTTCGAATTAAGTTCGAAATAGCGGTTTGCCTGTGTAGCGCCTATCAAAGTTAATACGAACTAACGTCTGTTAGTTCGAATTAACTTTGTAGTGTAGACATACCCTCTGAGACTATTTAAGGAAAGATACACAAAAAGGTGTGTGACCATAAAGTAGTATACACATGGTTTAGGTACATTGCGAAGCAAAGGACCAAAATGCCCTGTGCCTTCTCTATCAAGTGTGTACAGTACATCTTTGTGAGTATATACTTGAAGTGCTATTATTCTCTACATAAACACTATTATGGCAACATCTGGCAACACAATATAAAATTAATTTTACTATATCCAGTTAATGCTATTGTGACATAGTGGGGGGTAACCTGCTAACTCTCTGGCTACTGTCTGTAGTTCCACAGAGCAGACAATCGATGAGTCACTATGCAAAGAGAGTATCCCAACTGGTTTGGCCAGCTGACCCCCATGGAGAGGAACAAAGGAAGGTGGAATGCTGCCCTGGCTGGGGGGCAGAGCTGGAAGAGTGTGGGTTAGTGGCTGGCTGGGAGCATGGAGGAGACAGCCTAGGGACAGGGGCTGGAGTTTAGGGGCCCAGTCTCCCCCCATCTCAAGGGGGCCTGAGGCATCCTAGCCTAGCTCTGTGACCAGATTACATCTGTGTTGTACTGTATCTTGGAGAGACAAGAAACTTCCTCTATTCCACCAGCTGGTGCAGTCTGTTTGTGCCATTTCGGGGCTGCAGGAGACAGGGGACCCCCAACGCGCCGTCACAGCTATATTGCCTCTTATTACAGATACTTGTTTTAGATCTTTTCACAAAGCTTGAAAATTTTATTCCTCATATTGGGTTTGGCTTTGCAATAGGCTAATAATGATTTTTTTTTTAAATTGCACTAGTTTCTGCTAGTCGCCTTCATAGGAATCATTTATCAAGATGGGCTACATACTAAGTGAATTGAAATAAGAACTGTTCCTTTAAATTATTTTCTATTTCCTCTCTGCACCCATCTTACATTTACAATTTTAATGGAAGCAGTCACAGAAATAATTTGACACAGTCAGGATCTAGCTCTATTGAAATAGACAAATATATCAGAGATAACTTTGGTCCACTTGTAAACATAGCTAAAAAAGAGTTTTACAAACTATTGTAACAAAATAATGAATTCTTCAGAGCACACCAATGCCTTTGTGAAAAGTAATGCATTCCCATAAATATTCATTAACTCCTCCACTCCCTATCCTTCCTTTTACAATAAAATAAAATTAAGAATATTTCAAGTAAACATCCTTACCTTTTATATAGACACACACACACCCCAACTGACCCTCTGTTCTTAATTTAATACAGCAGTTGGCTACATATGGCCAGAAATAAAAATCTGGAGATTTCCACTGGCTTTAAAATATGATCCAACATTTTAGCAGCAATTACTATTCCCATGACACCTAACCAAGTTTAACAATGCATAGTAGCAAGCAAGCTACAGATGCTTCTTGTCATGAGAATATTAAAAACAGGATATAAGATTATGTAATTCATTCTTTCTGCAAACCAAACAAGCTGGCAATGAAATGAACTGATTCAAAACTCTTTTTGCAGTTTTGCTCTAAACATGAAGACCATATGGAGACTGTCACACATGCTCAACTTAATTGCCTCTTCAGTGCCTATGTTGGAAGTAAGACATCCCTAGATTCCTAGCTTGCATGGTAAAACAAACTCCTTACTCACACTGATAAGCAGTTATTTACAAAAGTAGCCCTGTTGACTTCAGTGGACTATTCATTGTCGTCAAGGCATCAGAATCCGTAGCACAGTCCACAGCCAACCTACCTTGGAGTTTTGAAAAACTAGATGGTCTCTTTAAAGAAAATACTAGTCACCATTAAAATGTCATCGTTTGCTAACATTTTTCTTTGTCTTTAAACAGAAACAATGCAAGTCTCTAATGGTTTGCATCCACAAGAAAATTGACCATCACAGCTATAGCAGAATAATTCTTCTTAATATGAGTAATTATTCCATAATAAAGTCCTTTTATTCTGGAATAGAGTTTCAACCTGGAGCTTGTCTGCACTACGGAAAAGATCGTCCCACCGGAGTCGATTTAGCGAGCCTACTGTAGACCTCTAAATTGAACGCTGAGGGCAGCTCCCACAGGCATTGTGTATTTCACATTCTGTGAGGAATAACGGAAGCTGATGAGAGTGTGTGCTCCCATAAGCCTCCTGCAGTGTAGACAATGTGGTGGCTTGGCTACACATTTTGTGTAGCTGGATGGTGTACCATAAGTCAACCTGCTTGATCTAGTGTAGACCAGGCCTGGGGGAATTGTATAAAGTATCAAGTTTTTCCAGAGATATCAGAATTACAGAAAGGGATGAACTCCCTTTTTTGTAAGTCATTTTGTAAATGACTTCAAGGAGTCATTATTTGGTAATTCAAAATTTGAAACAACTAAAATCCTGTCATTTTTCAAAATTTTCCAATTATTTTATCTTTTAATCAAGTTGACAATTCTTAATCCAGCATTCAACATATTCTGTATTTTAAAGTCCTTTCCAATACGAGGGACTGTTTTAATACTTGAACGTCAAGAAACTCACAGAAAAATTTCACAATGAACCTTATGTTCTTCTCCACATCTATATTTTGGTAATACCGTAGTTCTTTTTTCCAATGTTAATTCTCTGGTTTGACCTAAAGCCACTTAATATTTTGAAAGTGCTCAGTTATGGCTATTTCTAAGAAGACAGAAGGTTGGTGAGGTAGTCTTA
This sequence comes from Pelodiscus sinensis, assembly GCF_049634645.1. NCBI lineage: Eukaryota > Metazoa > Chordata > Testudines > Trionychidae > Pelodiscus > Pelodiscus sinensis. The sequence goes on from NC_134722.1 coordinate 32,297,533, forward strand.
TTGGAAGGTGGTCCACAAAAGAGATTACTAATCTCTCCCACCTTGTCTTTTTAATATCCTGGGTCCAAAGAAAGCTACAGTAACATTGCAAACAGCTATTTCCAAGCAGATATTGGAAAGATTTAAGAAATGTTGCTTGTGGAGGTCTAAACCTTGCAAAGGAAGCTGCATTGCCCTCCTTCTGCAAATTGAACCCTAGTGCCAAACAAACCTTGTAAGACTTTGGATGTATCAACAGTCTGAAACGATGTCTATTTCTTTCCTGTTTCTTCTAGAAATGGCCATTTTCCATGGGAAGTTACTGGCTGATATCTATTATAAAGTATTATTTTCTTCTTAGTAACTTCTAATATTTATATAGTAATTTTTACCTCAAAGGTGATAAAATATCTTTTAAGATTACAGATCAAGGCTTCATGCCAGCAGATCACAGCTCACTTTACTACAAGAAGGTTTAAAATATATCTGGGATATATGAGGCTCCTGATTAACCGCTAATATGTATATTTTGGATAAGTCAGCTATTTACAGAGTTATTTCTTGCAAAGCAACCTCAAAGACCACATGGTAGCTTTGTCTTGTATTATTTGCTTTGAAGATGTAGCATTATGGAGTCCCTAGCTTTGGTTTGTCAGAAGCTGGGAATGAGCATCTGGGGACTATCACTTGATGATTACCTGATTCTGTTCATTCCCTCTGAAGCACCTGGCATTGGCCACTGTTGGAAGATAGGATACTGGGCTATATAGACCTTTGGTCTGACCCAGTATGACCGTTCTTATGATCTTATTTTGTAGACGCATGAAATTCAGTTGCGATTTCTCATGATGCATGTTAGACTCACACCAACTTTGGCCCTCATTCTGATCCCCTTAATTGTATTGACATTAGTAACTTTTTGAGTATTCTCATAGAAATCAGTGGGACCACAGAGGCAGGTATTACTTAACAGTTGTGTCTAGACTGCATCCCTTTTCCGTAAAAGGGGTGAAAATTAGACATATCGCAATTGCAAATGAAGTGGGGATTTAAATCCCCCCCATTCATTAGCATAAAAATGGCTGCCGCTTTTTTCCGACTCGGAGCTTTGCCGGAAAAAAGCGCCAGTCTAGATGCGGATCTTTCGGAAAATAAAGCCTTTTCCGAAAGATCCCTTATCCCCCTTATCCCTGAGGAGATAAGGGATCTTTCGGAAAAGGCTTTATTTTCCAAAAGATCCGCGTCTAGACTGGCGCTTTTTTCCGGCAAAGCTCCGAGACGGAAAAAAGCGGCAGCCATTTTTATGCTAATGAAGTGGGGGGGGATTTAAATCCCCACTTCATTTGCAATTGCGATATGGCTAATTTACATCCCTTTTATGGAAAAGGGATGCAGTCTAGACACAGTCAACAAGAGTAAGGAGTTAGAATTTGGCTCTTCTGATCCAGAAACTCTACCCAATACTAAGAAATCCTTAAGCCTTAAGAACTCAGTTTCCTTTTTTTAATTACCATTATAGAGGAAAAAACAGCTTTAAGCATTTCTCCCATCCAAAAAAATAAAAATAAAAATAAAAAAATGGGGAAGTAAACTTAAGCAATTCAAGTACCACATTTACCTTGGTTGAATCACTGTGCTCCATGATAATATGACTAAATAAAATATTTGTCCACTTTTCTCTTGGTGAAGAGCACTCTACTTATATTGATTTTGGCTACAGGACTTGTGGAATCAGGTAGTACACATTATAACTATGGGCAATAGAAACCCTGTTTAAGGCCCTCCAAATATGATTCAACTGTCAATGAGCAATTCTGTAATAATACATGTACATATACATAAAACATCCATACTATAAATCAAACTCTCTCTCTCTCTCTCTCTCTCTATATTATTCACACATTATTTATATGTCTATATTGATTATTTCAATTATATGATTCAAAATATAATTTATTTATTAAACTGAACCCTCCTATAAAAAATTACACTAATAATTAACAGCGGACATGCCATTGAAATGTTAACTAGAGACTGGCACAGAAAGCCTAAGGAAATCATAAGGGTGTTTACAGCTAAGGAATTTATAAGGTAAATTATACTTGGGAGGAAACTCTGATAAGAACAGCGGTCTGTCCTGCATGTAAAATTAGACTCTTTCACTTCATTAATATGTTTAGACAAATGCCTGATGACTCTTTCGGTTACCTAAACATTATAAGAAATAATTTTGTTTAAAAGGATATGAGCTCTACATTAATATAAATGCCAAAAGAGAAAATTCGCATAAAAGATAAATTATTTCAACAGATAAGTGATTATAAGCCCACACCTACCACCTAAGACAGATGTGCACACTTCTAATAAAACTTTATTTTATCTAATAAACATATATGTAAATACCATGCACCTTTTTATTCCATATCTGATTTTCTAGTTTTTTTTGTCAATTTATTTCTCCATTTAAGGTTACAAGGCTTTACCAATCATCCAACTTTGTTTGTAGGTGCACTTCAAAAGCTTTCTTTGAGAATCTTACATTTGATTTCTGGGATGTATTTTCTTGTTAACTTTTAACATATGTACCCTGTAGGCATGATTCACACAACTCTCTGGAATTCTAAGGAAATGATGATCAGTCACGGAAATGTGTAAAGATTCAAGAACTCTGGCAATTTTCACTTCAAATGTTGTCAGCGAGTTACTATTATAAAAGTACTTTTTCTCACCACTTCACTGTAAAAGAAAAAAAAATCCTTAATACCGCATAGCTTTGAGAAAAGTAGCACATTTAATGAACGCCACCTCCTGAAGGTATTTTTCCTCAAAGTTGATAACTGAATCAGTTACATTCAGAGAAATGCTAACTAGAGACGAGGTGCCCAGAATGGGCTGGAAAAAGTTTATACCTTGATGCAGGAAAGAATGGCAGCAGGGAGTAGCTAACCAACCAACAAACAAAACATGTGGTTGAACATTCAGGATCCTAATTAAACACAGAAATTAGGTTCCACAATAGTCTGAATGTCAACATGACTTTTTGTTTACTGGTATCTTTGAAAAGGCCAAGTCTGATGTCTAATTATATATATATATATATATATATATATATATATATATATATATATATATATATATATATATATATATATTTATTTAAGTCATTCATAGATTGCCTTCAAAATTTGAAAAGTGCTCCTTGACTCAGTCAAGAGCCGGTAAAAATTAAAAGTAATGAGCTCATTTCAATAAAAATTTATGAGACTGGATTCATGCTGGCAAAATGGGTCCTGCAGGCAGTGTCCCTCCACCTGCTTGCCAGGAAAAAAAAATCCTCTATTTCAAAATATTTTACAAATCTTTTAAACAGGATATTAAAGATACAGCTGCATCTGTATAGGAAAGTTGTAAAGACTGTGTCTTTGACATTATCAGTACCAGCCGTTTTACAATGCTAAAGGAAAACGTTAAAAAAATCAGGAATCATTATTATGTTAATTGGAACCTCTCATGAACATGTATTAATTACACTGAAAGTGAGTGGTGTCACAATGTCAATGAAATATTTTCCCCTCAAACACTGTTATGAAACTCTACTTAATATAGCAAGGGTAAAATATAAAATTTAACAGAATGAAACTGTTTAATGCAAAGGATCTCACTCAGGCTTCCAACAGTGAAGCTATCACTTGTTGCACCACACTGGACCCAATTCAGTCTTGGTTCTCTTGAGTCAATGGAAATAAACTGTGAATGAGTTTGGCCCATTATACCTATGATGAGATCAAATGCTTTTATGGTGTACAAGACGGTCTGGTGTACAGTTAATGGACACCTGGAGCCATGATCACACTTTTCTGCAAGTGTTTTCAATAACTTCTGAGGGATGGGATAGAAGGAGTATTCGGAAGGGAGATTTGGGACCAACTTTGACATGGCATCTGAAAATGCACCTGTGAATTTGCAAATATATCTATTATTATCATAAAATAGATTCACATACAGAACAATCAAGTCGGCCAAAAATCCCTCTCGTGATCAAATGGATGCACTAGCAAATCACAGAGATACATTTGTGAAGGCTGTTTGGAAAATAGGGTCCTGCAAGAATGTATGCACACACCCCCGCTCTCCCCCCCCCTGCCACATACAAAAGTAAATGACTGAGAAATTCCTAATTCTCTTGTTTTACATTGTGATAGTAAGGATATGTAACAATTAATAGTTCTTTGTAGTACAGAATTTACTCTCCAGAGATCAGGATTCTACCTACAATGATAGCCTATTGTGACCAATGATAGCTTATTGTGAATGTTACATTTGTTACATTTGGGGTACATCTAGACTACATGCCTCTGGCGACAGAGGCATGTAGATCAGGCTACCCGCAATAAGAAAATGAAGCGGCGATTTAAATAATCGCCGCTTCATTTAAATTTAAATGGCTGCCGCACTGAGCCAATCAGTTCTTTGTCAGCTCAGCGCGGTAGTTTGGACGCTCCGCGGTCGACATCAAAGCCATTTGTCGACCTCCCAGGTATGCCTCCTGGGATGAGGTTTACCTGGAAGGTCGACAAATGCCTTTGATGTTGACTGCAGAGCGTCCAGACTACCACACTGAGCCGACAAACAGCTGATCGGCTCAGCGCGGCAGCCATTTAAATTTAAATGAAGCAGCAATTATTTAAATCGCTGCTTCATTTTCCTATGCCGAGCAGCCTAATCTACATGCCTTTGTCGCCAGAAGCATGTAGTCTAGACATACCCTTGGTGAGAGAGAATGGATAATAAGAGACTTGTAATCAGTGAGCTTAATTTTGCACTCAGTTACAGCCAGGGAAGGTTGTGTGTGTATCTAACTGAAGATTTGGACCCTATGCATTTTGAAGTCCTTGATGTGGCATAATATATGAATGGAGTATATTGAGAACTGGCACACCCTTGTGAGTCCACTGGTGTATATATACACCATGCTACATATATGCTAGCATGGAAGTGACTAACAAAATCTTCTAATATGGCTGAACAGAAATGATTAACAGCTTAGAACGATCAGCCACTGTATAGTAGTGTGAAAGAGTTTCACACTAACATTTTATCTAACACTACAATGTCACTTTCCTTTTTTAAACTGGCTTTACATTATTCCTACCATTGGCTCAGGTGCAAGACCTAGCACACTGCAAGGTGGCAAGGTGACTTCAGTGCTAAATCAACATTGACATCATGTGCCATTCAGAATGTAAAAGCAGATGCTGGCTTTCTCTTGAAAACACTTTCCTAGGCAGCTTCAAACATCTATGATGCTCAGTCACTGAAATGGGGAAGGGGTGAAATGAAGATATTTAACCTTCACATGCTCATTGATAGTGGATAATTTAAATCTGTTATCCATGCTACTCATCTCGATAAATGATAAATCTGTGGTAATTACTTGCTTTGTTGAATATATGTGAAGAATGGGGTTCTGTGATCAGATTAATTAATGCTAGATTGGGACTGTGGAGAAGACCCACCGATAAAGTTGCAAAGTTTTGGGCAATGTTTTCCACCAATCAAATTCTACTATACTATTAATACCAACAAGATTGGTGATAAAGGAGGGAGGTAATCAAAATGAGTAATTCTATAGTTCCAAGAATTACTGTAGATGCACACGTGAATGGAGAATGCACTGATGATTCATTATAGTGAACCCAATGGGTATGCATATGGATATCATATGTGTAACTCACACACCTAGTGTGGTTCACTGTCCCATGTAGTGGCACTTAGACCACTTACAGCAACTGATAAGAACAAAGAACCTCTACAGCCTGGGTTGAGAGCCAGCTGGCTTTTAGCTCAAGCAGTATAGAATCATAGAATCATAGAATAATAGGACTGGAAGGGACCTCGAGAGGTCATCGAGTCCAGCCCCCCGCCCTCAAGGCAGGATCAAGCTCCGTCTACACCATCCCTGACAGATGTCTATCTAACCTGTTCTTAAATATCTCCAGAGAGGGAGATTCCACCACCTCCCTTGGCAATTTATTCCAATATTTGACCACCCTGACAGTTAGGAATTTTTTCCTAATGTCCAATCTAAACCTCCCCTGCTGCACTTTAAGCCCATTACTCCTTGTCCTGTCCTCAGAAACCAAGAGGAACAAATTTTCTCCTTCCTCCTTGTGACACCCTTTTAGATATTTGAAAACCGCTATCATGTCCCCCCTAGCTCCTACACCTAGCTCCAGAAGTCCCAGATTCAAATCGGCACAGTGGCAGATACATATGCACAGCCTTAAAAATTATATTGTAAATCAGAATGACATGGAAATTTAAGTGCTACTGAAATACCTAAAAAAACCCAACAACAACAATTAAGGAACATAAGCTGAAACAGCAAGAGGACAGAAATAATTTATAAGTTTCTATGTAGAATTATATTGTTTATTAAGAAAATGCATTTTGTAAAACCCAGGGTTTTAGACATCGCTCTATCAAATTACAACCATGCTACCAATAATAAGCTATGCTTAAAGGAGCATGAGCATAAAAATAATATTTTTTCCTCATCCGACCCTAGTATTTTCTGCATTTATTTTTCTTAATTTACAGTTTTACTAGTTCAAAGTATGGGCTGTTTCAATACCCTATGGCTCAATAAATTTATGTAGGGCATGTGCAGCCAGCAAATTTCATTTAGAATTGTTTAAAAGGAAGGAGTAGCAGCATTTTCAAGAGAAATGGCATGAGAATATCGGTTAAAAGGAAAGAGTAGCAGCATTTACAAGGGAAATGGCACGAGAAATTTGGATATTGTAAGACAGGAGTATTAGTAACCAGACCGAGGAAGCTGCTAGGTGCTGACTCTTTCTGGAAATCTTGTCATACATGGGGAAGGGTATTCTTCATTTCCCTGTAAATTTCTCTTAGATATGTATTTTTCTATATAGAGTCAAACATTAGTGAATTGGAAGATCATATTCAGAAAAAAATGCAACATGACAGAAAAAGAGAAACATTTTTGTTAAAAGTAAAATGCAACTTCAGCTACGCAAATTATAAATCCACGTTCTAATAAAATGTGACCTTAGTACTACTGCATTCTGTTTTTCTTCTCTGAGATGTTGTTGATGCTCTCTGCACCATCTTCAAAAGTACAGTATGCCTTTGTGTGGTACAAAACCAGTAGGCTTCCAATTTTGCTATCAATCATATTTAATAGCATATGCTATTAATGTAATTTTGTTATTGTAGATCCCTAAATCTATTCAGTGGATTGCATAAGACAATTATGGTTTTGTTACATGCATGCAATCAGATATCATCTTTTTAAATTAGAGCAATTAAACATGGTCATTATAAATGGTAGATTATAAAATATTCATTAAACAACAGGTGATATGACATTCTTTTGCTTTTAAATACATGACAGAATAAAACAATGAGATTTATTTTAATTATTCCACTATAATATATATATTGTATGATCTGCTAAATGGAAAGCATTTCTGAAATTGGGAAGCAAAATACTGTTGGAAAAAAATATTTAAGGCATCTGCATTATTTGCATTAGAAGTTTTTAAATGGTCAAGGTGGAATTTATTGATGTTGAAAGAACTATGACTGTTATTGATCCTTCTTATTATATTTCCTGTGTGGGGTCCTAGGCACACAAATATTTTTATAATTATATAGTGAATATTATATACAACCCTACTTACTTTTTATTGGTGACCAACTGTAATTACACTAGGTCAGAGTTGGAGTAGTGGACATGGAGATTTCAGTGGCATTTCCCACATTCTGTCCACATGTTGCAGAGAAGGGCAGACTCCCTACCCAAAAGAGTGCCATTGGCTGTGTGTGCATGAGGCAGCGTGAACAGGTTTACTGAATATCACACACATGCCAGGTAGGACTAGAAAATGGCATACAATAAAAACCATGGTGCAATTTATCTGCTTTCCAAAATATGTAGGACCTAAGACTACTAGGTGAATAACCCGATTCCTTGAATTTTTGAAGACAATTACTGTTCTCCATTATTGGGTTGTCAGGATATATTTTAGATTTTTTGTGTGGTGATCCCTATTGTTCATAATTAAAGTGTTAAAGGAAGACTTCAGGAGATTTTGCTGGTTAGATCTGAAATTATACATGTAGCATGTATAATACACAAGCAAAATTAATTTTAAAAATGAAGTTATTCAATAGAAGGAATTGTAATATATATTTCATATTCATATTTCCTAAAATGCTCATTGTTGAACAACAGAAAATAGGAACGTGCACAAGCACAATGCCATTTATTCATTGTTTGGCTATAGATGAAAGAAAGAAAGAAAGAAAGAAAGAAAGAAAGAAAGAAAGAAAGAAAGAAAGAAAGAAAGAAAGAAAGAAAGAAAGAAAGAAAGAAAGAAAGAAAGAAAGAAAGAAAGAAAGAAAGAAAGAAAGAAAGAAAGAAAGAAAGAAAGAAAAGCGAGATTTATAATCAAATTTTGCCCCTATCTACTTAGGTTCCCTGAGTTCTCTACTTTTATTCATTGGAAGGTGTGAGCAGGGTCTACCCCCAAAGACGACGAAGAACTTGGTACACTAACATCATAGATCTAGGAAAATCACAGAGGATACTGACCGTTTGCAGAATTCTTGGCCCCTTATGGATTCTTTCCTGGGTCTTTTGCAACATGACCCCAGTGAGCATTACCCCAGTAATAGGCACACCCTCATGAAGAATCATCTTTCCTGTCAGTGATAACCTACAAAGGATGCTTGAGACTACAATAAGTTTCTTTGGAGATCACTGTGCAGTCATTTAAGGGGGAGACAACGTAAATTCTGCCCAACCCTGACCCTAGCCCTCACCTATCTCCTTCAGCCAGCTCACTAACTCACTGCCCCCGATGGATCGTGCACATTCAGGCCTGGTCTATACTAGATCGTGAAGGTCAGCTTAAAGCAGTGGTCTGCAACCTTTTTACACCCAAGATCACTTTCTAAATCTCAGAACAGGTGAAGATCTACCGCCCCGCCCCTTCCTTGAAGCCCCGCCCTCTCTATTCTCCTGTCCATCACTTGCTATCCCCAGCCCTTACTTACAACTCTGATAAATTAAAATCACGTGTTTATAGTTATGAAATAAATGGTCTGTTTTTTATTCATGCTATTTAAATCTAAAATGAAGCATTTATATTATACATTTTGTGGGGACAGAGTTCTGCGGCTGGGGGCAGGGGAGAGGGGGCAGAGTGCTGGGAGGGAAGAGGGCAGGGTTCTACAGCAGGGGACAGCGTGCCAGTGGGGACAGGTTTCTGCAGGTGGGGACAGGGTGCCAGTGGGGACAGGTTTCTGCAGGTGGGGACAGGGTGCCAGTGGAGACAGAGTTCGGGGAGTGGGGATGGGAATAAGGACAGAGTTCTGTGGCTGGGGACAGGGGAGTGGGGACAGAAATGGGGACAGCGTTCCATAGCTGGGGACAGGGGAGTGGGAACAGCATTCTGTGGCTGGGGACAGAAATGGGGACAGTGTTCCATAGCTGGGGACAGGGGAGTGGGAACAGCATTCTGTGGCTGGGGACAGCATTCTGTGGCTTGGGACAGTGGAGTGGGGGCAGCATTCGGGGAGTGGGGAACGGGAGTGTGGACAGCGTTCTGTAGCTGGGGACAGGGGAGTGAGGACAGCGTTCTGTGGCTGGGGAGTGGGGTGGCTGGGGAGGCAGAGTATCCCCTGCATTTGCCCCCCCCCCAAGGGAAACCAGAGCATGCGTGCCCCAGGGCCAACTCCCCACCCCCATGCAGGGAAGCCCTGCGCACACCTGCCCTGGGACTGAACCCCCCCAGTGCAGAGAAGCCCCGCGCGCCTGTCCCGAGGCTGACTCACCCCTCCAGTACACTCAGCAGAGCAGCTAGCGCAATTCTAGAATCGCCGGAAGTGGCACTAAGCTGCGAGACTTCTGTCCAGCCCCAGGAAACCGACACTACCTCCATTTTCACTTGAGGTAGGTAGTGGGGCTTCTCGGGGGTGGGAGGGAAATGGAGGTGGGGTGGACAGCACACCTCGCGATTGACCAGTCGATCGCGACAGACTTGTTGGTGACCACAGGCTTAAAGTATGCAACTCCAGCTATGCAAAATGCATATCTGGGGTCGGCTTGCCTTAAGTCAAGCCATAGCAGTGTCCACACAGTGGCTTCCCTTACTCCTTGCAGAAGGAGAAGTAACAGATGCCGGCGAGGGGCTGCACTCAGTGTTCGATTTATGGGTCTATACTAGACCCACTAAATTGAGTGCTAGAAGATTGTTCTTCAGAGCATCAATCTTCTCAAGTATAGACGTTCCTTCAGAGAACTTGACAATCTGAAGAATGGGAGAAACTGATCCAGCTGAAGCTTCATTTCCAAGAAATCTATGCACGGAGGGTCTTCTCCATACATACGTGGTCAGGCCCAGAGAGGTAGTGTTCTTCTAATTGTAGTTCTACTATCATTCCATTCTTTCACAAGCAATAGTGTATACAACACTGCTCCGAGTAATGGGAAAAGGAGCCTGGAATAATGCGCACTGGCTTTTACAAGAAAATTGCTAAGTTTCTTGCAGCTCACAACACATATTCCAAATATTCAGCTTGGCAGCAAACCTTCCAGAGACCAAAATTTAGAATACAGGGTTCTCTGTGCAGTAGTAAATAATGTTATTTTTAATAAAGTCGAAGTTTTTGTGCTCAGTCAAATGTGGTTTTATGTAATTCAATAAAAGCTGGCAACTATTTTATTTCATTAATGTAGGATAGTGCCTTTGTGTGCTGGTTAAAGCAAGTGAGATATTTAATTTGGAAAAGTGCTACTATACATGTATAGTCACTACTTTTCATAAAGCTTATAGATGCACAATGATGCAACATACATACACAATATCTCTTTAGTCTGTAGTTAGGCAAATATCTGCTCTTACCTAAATCAAAATAAATCCCCCAGATTAAGTCGATTCTTGCTCCTTCTACCAACTCAGAACCCTTATGTGAATGTGCAACCCATCTCCCTCTTTCTTCCCTTTTGTCCTGACACTGGTACTCCTGGGTTCTTTTCTTCACTCCTTCTGGAACTGCATTAAAGCACAGTAAAATAATTAATTGTGCTTAATTTAAGCATGAGTAATCCTACTGAAGTCAGCATTAAAATGGGTTATGCTTCAATGCTCTACTTAATCAGGATCTTAACTCTCAATACCACCACCACTGTAGTTAAAGCCTGTGAGTATGTTTACACTGCCACCCTAGTTCGAACTTGCAAATGAAGGCATTCGAACTTGCAATGTAGGCATTCAAACTTGCAAATCAAGCCTGGGATTTAAATATCCCGGGCTTTATTTGCATGTTCCCGGGAGCTGCCATTTTTAAATGCCCCATAGTTCGAACACCTGCCCGTGGCTACCTGCGGCACGGACTAGGTAGTTTGAATTAAAGCTCCTAATTCGATCTACCATTTCTCCTCATTGCAGGAGGAGTAACGGTAGTTCGAATTAGGAGCTTTAATTCGAACTACCTAGTCCGTGCCGTGCGTAGCCGCGGGCAGGTAGTTCGAACTATGGGCATTTAAAAATGGCAGAGCACCTGGGAACATGCAAATAAAGCCCAGGCTATTTAAATCCCGGGCTTCATTTTCAAATTCAAATGCCTGCATTAGCCACCCTAGTTCGAACTAGGTTGGCAGTGCAGACATACCCTGGTAGACTTCCCATTCTTTCTGATAGGCTACCATACATTATTTTTCATCATAACATGCAGAAAATATTACGAGGTCTTCCAAGAGGTCTGTAGATCTGTAAGGCATCCAAACAAACATATCTGGATTGCCCCCCAAGTCTGTTAAGATGTGAGGTTGCAATACAGTAGTTTCTTGGATTGGAAAGAGGTGTTAAAGATTGTATAATGAAACTTCTTACATTATATAGATATCCCTCTCAGTAAGGAAGTTTCAAAATGTTTTGCATTCTGATGCAGAATGTCAGGCACAGTAGGCATCAGCGTTCCCTCTAAGCTGCATGGCAGCACAGCTTCACAGGTGATTAATCAGCCCCACCCAGTCAGAGGCTCAGGACTCCATGCAGGGAGCTGACTGACTGGTCAGGGCTGATTAGAGGGAACACTGGTAGGCATCTGTTTAGGACCAAAATTAAGGGCAAGATCCTGCAGCAAGGTCGAAGAAGATTAAGGGAGACTATTGCCACCAGCTGACCACAGTGCTGTGTTATTTATAAACATACTAGAAGATTTACCCGGCATTAATTATTTAAATCAAATATTTTTTGTTTCTGTTCATTTAAATCATTGCTCTGGGATGGGGCTGAAGTTGGAGGGGGGGTTCAGTATTCAGGCTGCCTCACGGCAGAAGGACAGCCCCAGCCTTCTCCCACTGCAGCAGCTTGGAGTTAGGTAAGAAGTGCCTCTTCATGGCTGCTGCAGCTGCAACAGGCACAGCCAGAGAAGGGGTGCATGTCCCTCCACTGGGGGACAGACAGACACACAAAGAGATACACAAACAAACAAACTCTCTCAAAGATATGGTCAATAGCTGTCCCTTTCTCCCCCAATCCTCCTGCTTCCCCAATGGCATTATGGTTGTCCTGGTCCTCATCTCTGACCCCTTGCTGCCCCCCATGGTCATTATATGTAACTATCTCTGCTACCATGTTATGGGAAACAATCACATTCCAGGCACATCCCATTGTCTTGGCACAACCAAACCCTTACCTTGGTTTAAGTTTTGATCAGAGGAAGCTGCATACTGAATCTGGTAGTCCTAGCTCTTGGACAGACAGACACACAGAAAGACTCACACTCAGATGCACAGACAGACAAACTCTATGAAATATATAGTAGATAAAGTGTAGTAAGATGAAGGCAGGGAGAGCTTCATGCTGGCAACAACATACAGTCCATTAAGAAACTGTGAAATGCTGTGTTTGATCCTTAATCCTTCACATATCTTGCAATAAGAAAATATCTTTTATACAAGAACTGTTTTCTTCAATGGAATTCAATCTGTGTGGCCAAACACCCTAAAGAAGAGGTGGACATGTAAAGTTCCAGAATGATGTTTTCTTAGCTCACCGAATGAAATATAGATTTTCCACTAGGAAATATGAGAATATAATATTTATACATGTTGGGCCTATTCCTTGACTGGGGTAATTTAGCATAATTCTACCGACCTCAACAGAGTTCAAGCCAGCTGAGGATCTGATCCTAGAAATGTACCTAGAAATCAAGGATAAACTAGAAAGGAAAAGTTTAAATGTAATGACATTTAATTATGTCTCTGTTTGCTGATGGATAAGATAATCCATATTTCTGAGTGTGCAAGATGCCCTCATGTTTGCCCCGTGAGCTATCCTTTAGAAATACAGCTCTGAAGTACACTAAGGCAGGTGACTACTTCTGGTTAACAGGAGTAGTAACTGATACTAAAAAAATGCCTGTTTACATTCACTTAACTGCGTATGCAACCTTACCTGTGCCTTATCTTTACCCTTGTTGGACCTACATTTCCCCTAATCACTACCGGTGATCAAGTTTAGAGATTCAAAAATGTTTACTGGGACTCTTTTCTACATCACTTCACTGTAAAGCCAGGAGTCCAAATATACAAGCTTCTTAATGAGAAATAAATAAGGTTAATCCATTTTTAAAATAGTTTAAACAGACATAGCTAAACCAGCTCTTCTGTGCATGATCATGGGTCAAATGTAGATAATTTCTGAAGCCAGAATGCATGCTGTGCAAATTCTGTGTCTACCACGACTTGGAGTACCAAGTCTCTCTCTCCCATTTTTAGTTCTGAAGGTTTGTGAGGCATTAGACCTTTAACCTCTCCCTGGTAAAGGATTGCCCATACTGATGTTCTCAATCCCAGGCCCACACGTAGTTTTGGAGTAACAACAAGGAAAAATTCTACATTTGAGAGGAAAAAAGAAACATTTTAATGACGGCTGACATCTGTTTGAAGCTGATCAAGGGTTTGGAATGACAGAAGTAGCCCTCGCTGAGGGGTGATTAGTATGCAAGCTGTCAGTCAAAGACATTTGTAATACAGATAACGAGTAAAGGCAACAAATTATATAAGAGGGTGGCAGTGAAGTAGAGAGGCAGTAAACATGAGAAGCAATAGCTCTTTCTAAGAAAGGATCTCTAAGCACTTTAAGATCATTAATATTTCCAGCACAATTATTGATGCACATAAATAAATTAAATCCATTGTACAGATGAGTTATTGTCAGTTATGCCAGGCCATACAACCAAACCCAAGACAGTGGACAGAACCCACAAGTCCAGCAACCACCACTTCTAATAACTAGAACCCTTTTATGTAATAAAATTGCAGTGTTCACCATCACAGAAAAGCAAATAGTTCTGAGTTTTCTTATGCTATACATTTAGGAGATCAAGAAAGTACAACAAAAAGCAAATGAATCAATCACATCCACTAATGGATGTTTCAAATCAAATTAACCTGGATTGTAATACATTTTCCTAATGACAAATCAATGTCAAAAATAATGAAAGGACTAATGATTCTGTGTGTTTCTCCCAAATCTCACTTGTTATATAGGGTATTATTGTCTGCTGAATCTGGCATTATTTCGAGTCCAAAAAACTTTATTAGATAGAGCATTCCAAATCTATCACACTTCTCAGTACAAAATATACAGAAAGTTCTCTGCACACAAATTTTGAGATCCAAGTGAGAAAGAACTACTTAAGATGTTTCATTCAACCCTTTCCCTCTCCCCATTAAAAATCTCAAGTTAGACTACATTAGCTTAACTTTGCTTGAATGAAAGACTACAAACTAAATAAACATTACACACTTGATCTCATTTGGGTGTCTACTATTGGTACAATTTTCTTTTTAGGTCTCTTCCCCTTTGAGACTCCACAGTTAGATTCAAAGCTCAAGAAGCCCATTACCTGGTGAGACAAGGAAAAGATTTTGGGAAAAATTCTCATTTACCCATAAGCTACTATTCATTGGTCTGGCAGTATAAGGGCTTTAAAATGGGTGCAAATTACTTTTGAATATTATTAGTAGTAGTATCGTTGCTCATTAATACCATTGTGCTAGGTGCTGTACAAACATATAACAAAGACAGAGTTCCTGCCCCCAAAGAGCTCAAATTGAACTGTAAAAGAAGACAATAGATGGATGAATTAAAGAGACAGAGCATAAGGTAACAGGCACATCAACTGCCCAGCCAATTTTTATATACCCCGTGGCAGAGAAGAGTTTTAAGGCAAAATTTGAAGACAATGAAGTGACTTTGCAAATATTTTCACAGCTCCTCCCACGGATAAGGGATGGATTCGGAGAAGGTGTGTTGGAATTTGTTTTTAAATAGGCATCATTTGGAAAGTGAGGACTGCATTTCAATGCTGTCTAAGAGAGCATAAAGTGCAGATGAGTCATGAAGGACTTTAAAAATAAAGAAGTATATTGTATCTGATTCACAACAGGAGGAAATGGGAAGAGGCTTACGTGGCTGAAGCTACGAACTAGGAAAGTTATGTTTACAGCAGCATTTGAATTAATATAAAAAAGTGTAAGATGGAATTGTCAAGGTCAGAATATAACATGGTAGAAACATGTTCTTGTAACATATAGTGGGTACATTAGGAATACATTGCTGATTGCAAATGGGCTGAAGAACTAAAATATTGATAAAACCGGTTCAAATACTGCTAAAACTATACTATTATACACTATAACCACTGGAATTTTTTAGCTCATAAGAATGCTTTTCAAATAAACTATTAAGGAAAGACCACTGAAACTCTCAAAGATAAAAAGATCAAAGATACATTTACACAGGAGCAAATATGGATATCTACGTTTTGTCTTTGTTCATGACAAAAACATACATAAAAAAGTCAATCTTTTAAACAATATTTACCCAAAGAAGGTTATTTTTATTTTGAAATAAATCATAATTAAAAGATGTCTAGTACCTTACACATAAATTATATATTACTGTATCATAAAACACAATGATCAAATTAGCATGAAGCTGAAATCTTCTGTAGAAGTTTTGTAATACCATTTAAATCAACAAGTTTGAGAACAGAATTTGGACTACTTTTGGTGATGTCTTTCATGGTGGTCACAACTGATTCCTGTGATAAATTTTATTTGAAAAAAGTGACCTTTTCTTTCCATACTTTTCTAAGAGGTTGATGGCACCAGATAACATTATTCATAATGTAGGACAGCATCTTCAACACCAAGGTCTGGTTATATATTGTGCCTCACATCTAATTTGCAACACCCATTTCTTTTACAGTGCTGAGCCTTTTTGGATGCACATAAAAATTGTTACTGATTTGAGAAGAGTAGTAACATCCATCCACAGGGGGCTATGCTAAGGTTAGCAAGCTAATTTCACTTGTGACCCGAGAGAGACTTTTGAACCCATGTCTTCAGAGGTGAAGAACCAGGGTATTAAATGTGAATCATTCAAACCTTCCTCACCAACATAATGAATGTTTTTAATAAGATCTACAGCACTGTTGGGAAAAACTGTTCAAAAAGAACCCAAGCCATTCCTTTAATGTTTAAAACTTGATAAAATATTTACAGTACCAGAAGACTGATAAAAATCAATAAGCTCCTCCCTTTAACTTGACAGCATCCAACTGAATCAACTCTAGCCTATGAAAATTAATTACAACCTTTACTATTGCAAACATTTTCTAAGAGAAATACATGTTTAAAAGGCTAACAGTTTTAATTATCTTTAATGTATACACATATCCATTGTAAATGGGAATACAATACCACTGAAAAAGCAAAGGGTTTTTATCCTCACCAGTTTGTTTTAAAAGAGTGTGTGGCATTTCAAAGAGAATTCACCATTTTTGCTGCTCTCCTTACATTTAGATTTCCAAGGACCCAGTCCCAGTATAGAATGTGCACCCATAATTCCCAAATGAGTTTTGGATGACTAGCCAAACATAGGATTGGTCCCTACTTGTCAGTTCTGCCCTAAGATGTATGCATACAACCTCTTATCACTACCAATGTGACCTGAGGCAAAACACTAGTCCTAAGTGAGTTTTGGTCTTTAATTTTTATTATTTCTTTATATTACAGTAGTACTTGGAGGGCCCTAAGCAATATCCAAGGCACCACAGAAATGGTGCTCACTCATCTTGTGACCTTGAGTAAGTCATTAACCTCTTTGTGCCTCAATCTCCCCAGCTGTAGAATTAGTTGAATGAAAAACAGATGCTGCCTCAAAGGTGAGCTCTCCTGGGCAAATAAATTAAATAAACAAATACTTTAAATTTTACTGGCAAATAGCTCTTCTGAATTTCCTTCAAGCCAGCAATCACAGCATTTTGGTTGTCTAGTTTAGTTTTAAAACTTGAGTATGGATGAGGATACTTGTGAAGAAAGACTGATGCTAGCCATCCTTCTTTTATATGTAGCACTGCAAAACAAGCAAGTGCTCCTTATGAATTACACTCCTTCACTGTACTCTTCAACCTTACACACTTGGTTACAATTTGCATCTGCACAATATATGTTAATAGCTAGTTGCTAGTATTCAAATATACAGAAAACCACATCCATATGTCATGCAGTTCAGCCACACATAACTCAATCCTACCTTGAGTAAACAACTGCTGTTTACTCACAGGCTGACAATGAAATTAAATGATTGATGACATGTAGCCACCATCTAATGCTCAGCCAAATGCATTCTTAGCATTTAGCTGTCACCTGTTCTTGGCATTAAAAGTAATTGTTTATTTAAAAAAAAGTTTGACACTTCAACCAACACCACACTTGTATCGTCAAGTAATTTCCAGCAGAATGGGATGGGTTGTTTCTCTTCCTCAAGCCTTATTTTGCATTATCCACATAGGTTCATTACATTTCCTTTATATATTTTTAAGATGAACACATAACAACATGATAAAAAACTTCTGGTGGGCACATGATATTGCTTGCAAATACATTAGCAAATGTCTCAGTGTATCATAAGCCCATACTTTTAAATGGTACAGTTTGTAGCACTAAAATAAAAATCCTCGTTATAGTAATAATTATTAGACGCCTGCTATTGATACAAACCAACGAACATTCCAACCTCTTGGAATTAAATAACGTCTAAGATTTCAATCCATTCTTGGAAAGCAATCAAAGGCCTCTTTTCCATAAGACTGTTATTTATAAAAAAAAGTATTTGATTGTTGTATTTAAGTGTGCACTCTATGTGTAAAAAGGTGTTTATGGGGTTTAGTACAGTATAGTTAATACTTAGGCAATACGAAGCCCTTTTATAATAGAGAACCCTTACTGAGAGGATATATATTGTACTTTTACTTCAAGCACACAACATGCACTTACGTTGACTGGTGGTCTATAATATAAATCTTAGCATCAAGCTCACAGCTCTGCCCCTTTTAAGAACAGTAACATTTTTATACTTTGTTTAAATAAACAGCAGTGTCTGAGAAATGTGTGCCTACAGTATTTCAGTAGAACGTATCCTGACAGCAGCATTGTATTTACACTATGCTAACAAAATAGAAAACAACATATGCTGTGCAGTAGTAATACTTTTTCACTTGAATATCTGTGGCCAAATAGAAAATGCATGGGAGTGCAGAAAGACTCATATGAACAACCCTGCCCAAAAAGAGCCACAACAGTGACATATGGTTAAATCAGAGCAGTTGCACAAATTATTAATTTAGCCTTCCCAGGAGACATATTCAAACCCTAACCTGACAAAGCACCAACACACCTGCATAACTTTAAGAACATGAGTGGCCCAACTGAAGCCAATGGAAAATGTAAGCATGCAAGCCTAAGGACAGAATGTGATTCTGTTTATTGTTTATTTTTAACCTGGGGGTAGGGAGTGGGGATGGGAAGGAAGGGAGGCATCGTGGAGTAAAGTTGTTTCAAACTGAATGCATAAGTGGTCACACTGGGAAACATTCACACAAGATTTGAATCAGGGTGAGAGTTTCAAAAGCACCCAAGTGACTTAGGAACACAATTCTCACTGAAAGCCATCTGAGCTCAAATGTTATTTAGGCACTTTTAGGCTCAAAATCATTTAGGCACCCTGGGCCAAGCTTTGCAATGAACTGTAAATCCTCAGCATATATAAGATTGCTTAACTTTTACATCCAATCATCATACTCCGGCACTAGTTTGGATGCTTCATTGTGGAGGCAAATGGGGCACTTTACCATGATAGCCTTGATTTTGCAAAGCATTTAAGCACATGCCTCACTTTAATAATGACCAGGCCTACTGGATCCATTGGAACTACGTACATAGCCAAGGTTTAACAACTATTTAACTGCTTGGCTGACTTAGAGCTTATTTCAAAAGAAGCTGACAACTTCATCATACAGATAACTTTCCATTTTCATCCTTTGCATATGTGTGCATTTTGTAGCAAATGTGTATATATGAGAGACTTAGGCAGTACTAATCTATTGTTGTAGACAAAGGACTAGGAAACACTCACACATTCAAATAAAAAGAAAAAAAAACCCTCATGGAAGAGAGAATTGGCCCCAACAACTGTTGTGTCCTGTCTTTCATAGATATTTCAAGCCATTCAAGTTCATCCATTAAAAGCCAACAGTACTGTTGCTGTTTCATGACCTCTTACTTCAGTTTGTACACAGGCAAAACTGCCACTTACCATTCTTCAAAGAACAGTGCATAAGTTACAAAGAATGTCTGTATTGAATGGCATTAGATGCTTCTAGGAGGTAGTGCAGAGCATATGTATATTTATACTTATTATTGCAGAAACCAGACCAAACAACTGTAGTACACAATATATAAATCAATATTTGGATGAACAGAGGGCTAGATAAAATGGATAAGCAAGTATAAACAGACTCACCATCCAACAATTAAGTCAAAGTGAAATACAGAGTTAACATCTAATTACAAGAAAAAACTGTGAAGTATGTTATAAAGTCAAGTGTTTGCACAGAAACATTTTTGCTAGAAAGCAAAGTGGTAGCTCATTTGCATGTTTCTTTTTGTTAACACACAAAGGAGTCAAACTGCTAAAATTAAGATAGCAAGTTGTTTGAAAACCTCATTTTTAAGCAGAATAAATTAGGTTGAAAGCAGTGATTTTATAAATTCCTGATATTTAGTTTGTGCATCTGAAGCATGTGTCTGTCTGAAAAACAGATGTGATCCATCAAAAGTTAAATTAGATTCATCACAGCTTCTTTGTTGATTTAGGGCTTGACCAGTGGCATGATAAGCACTCTGGCCTTTATCCAGCAAGCCCTTAAGCACATGGTTAACTTTAAATATGTAAGGTGTTAAACAGGTGCTTAAATTCCTTGCTGATTTGGATCCAAAGTATCCAGAACCTCACAGGATCAAGTCCAAGAAAAAAATCCTTAAGGTTGCTTCATGGTTTTAAAATTTATGATGTTCTCATGCATCAATAGTTTACACTGCTCTGCCATGGTGTGCGAATGCCAAACAAAAGGTGAATTCAAATAATTAATGAACCTCCCTCCTGCTCAAAAGTGGAAATGTGTAAATACTGTGATGTGATTCACTTGAATGGCACACAGGTGGCTCTATCTCCTGCCATGCTTTGAAAACCTCAAACCACAGTTCCTCTCCTTAGAAACTCTTGAAGTTCTTTAGAAGCATTAATTATGACTCAGCACCGCTTTTATGGACTGATCCTGCAGTATTCATACAGGTCTGACTTTCAATGAGACCTAGGTGAGTTTTACCTGCACAAGGACTGCATGACATAGGTAACTGCTAGAGATGGGTGATTAAGCTGATCTGGATTTTGTATTACATTTGTATGTGAAGTGCGTGTGTTATAATTAGTAAATGCATAAATCATACTCCCCAAATATTTTCTAATAAATGCTGTGCGATCAGGTCTTCACAGGACTATTGTGAAAACTAATTAACATGTTAAAGAGCCTCCTTCACAATATTAATGAGATAGTATCTCTTGGGAACAGGCAAAGAGGCTAGCAAATTAGTCAAAACAATAGTAAAGAATAAAATTGTCAGGCACGTAGAACAACATAATTTGTTGGACAAAAGGCAACATGGTTTCCGTAAAGGGAAATCATGTCTTACTAATCTATTAGAGTTCTTTGAAGGGGTTAACACCCATATGGACAAGGAGAATCCAGTAGATATAGTATACTTAGATTTTCAGAAAGCCTTTGACAAGGTCCCTCACGAAAGGCTCTTGTGTAAATTACATTGTCATGGGATAAGAGGGAAGGTCCTTTCATGGACTGAGAACTGGTTAAAAGGCGGAAAACAAAGGGTAGGAATAAATGGTAAATTTTCAGAATGGAGAAGGGTAACTAGTGGTGTCCTCCATGGGTCAGTCCTGGGACCAATCCTGTTCAACTTATTCATAAATGATCTGGAGAAAGGGGTAAGCAGTGAGGTAGTAAAGTTTGCGGATGATACTAAACTATTTAAGATAGTCAAGACAAAAGCAGACTGTGAAGAACTTCAAAAAGATCTCACCAAACTGAGTGATTGGGCAACAAAATGGCAAATGAAATTTAATGTGGATAAGTGTAAAGTAATGCACGCTGGAAAAAAATAACCCCAACTATACGTACAGTATGATGGGGGCTAATTTGGCTACGACAAATCAGGAAAAAGATCTTGGAGTTATCGTGGATAGTTCTCTGAAAACTTCCACACAGTGTGCAGCGGTGGTCAAAAAGGCAAATAGGATGCTAGGAATTATTAAGAAAGGGATAGAAAATAAGACACAGAATATCTTACTGCCCCTGTATAAAACTATGGTACGCTCACATCTTGAATACTGTGTACAGATGTGGTCTCCTCACCTCAAAAAATATATTTTGGCCTTAGAAAGGTTTCAGAAAAGGGCAACTAAAATGATTAGAGGTTTGGAACGGGTCCCATACGAAGAGAGGTTAAAGCAACTGGGACTTTTCAGCTTAGAAAAGAGGAGACTGAGGGGGGATATGATAGAGGTATATAAAATAATGAATGGTATGGAAAGGGTGAATAAAGAAAAGTTATTTATTAGTTCCCATAATAGACCAACTAGAGGACACCAAATGAAGTTAATGGGTAGAAGGTTTAAAACTAATAAAAGAAAGTTCTTCTTCAGACAGCGTGCAGTCAACCTGTGGAACTCCTTGCCAGAGGAGGCTGTGAAGGCTAGGACTATAACAGAGTTTAAAGAGAAGCTAGATAATTTCATGGAGGTTAGGTCCATAAAAGGCTATTATCCAGGGGATAGAAATGGTGTCCCTGGCCTCTGTTTGTCAGAGGCTGGAGAAGGATGGCAGGAGACAAATCGTTTGATCATTGTCTGCGGTCCACCCCCTCTGGGGCACCTGGTGTCAGCCACTGTCAGCAGACAGGCTACTGGGCTAGACAGACCTTTGGTCTGATCCAGTACAGCCATTCTTATGTTCTTATTTTCTAGCAGATCTGCCAAGTTAGCTTTTGACCATTTCTTCTCCTCAAACACCGACAGCTCTCATGTATTTACTTTAGCCGAGTGTCCTATGAGGTGATTTTTGGTGATAATGAAGACAGCCTGTAGCACGACAGTAGCAGAAACCACTGTCTATGCTAAGCTCTTCATTGGCCTGGAAGATGTCCGAGGGTGTGTCTAGACTACATGCCTCCGTCGACGGAGGCATGTAGATTAGACAGATCGGCAGAGGGAAATGAAGCCATGATTAAAATAATCGCGGCTTCATTTAAATTTAAATGGTTGCCCCGCTCTGCCGATCAGCTGTTTGTCGGCAGATCGGGGCAGTCTGGACGCGCCGCGTTGACAAAGAAGCCTTTCTTGATCGGCACAGGTAAACCTGGTTTCACGAGGTATACCTGTGCCGATCAAGAAAGGCTTCTTTGTCGATGCGGTGCGTCCAGACTGCCCCGATCTGCCGACAAACAGCTGATCGGCAGAGCGGGGCAGCCATTTAAATTTAAATGAAGCCGCGATTATTTTAATCACGACTTCATTTCCCTCTGCCAATCTGTCTAATCTACATGCCTCCGTCGACGGAGGCATGTAGTTTAGACGTACCCTGAGAGTCTAGAATGTATAGACCTATTGTGTACCCCTGGAGCAGGGCTACTCAACACACGGCCCATGGCTCGCATGTGACCCGCGGCCCCTTTGCATGCAGCCCGTGCCGCCTTGAGCCACTTCCTAGGCAGCCTGCCTGCCTCATTGCTGGGGCTCCAGCGGCAGCACTGAGCTGAGCACTGAGCTGCACAGCTTTGAGCCAGGCTGTGTGTACAGTAGCTGCCAGTGGGAGGGAAGGGGGCCAGAGGGGATGGCAGAGCATGTCCGCTGCATCTGCCACAGCGGCAGTGCTTCCCCGCAAGCAGAACCACGTGGCGTGGCACTGACACAAGGCGCGTCTGCACGTGCGTGGGAGCTACCGGACAGCCGGGGCAAGGAAGGTGGTGGCAAAAGGCGGCAGCAAAGCACACCTGCCACATCTGCCACAGGGGCAGTGCCTCCCCAAGCCAGGACATGTCAGCGTGAGTGCACGTGGCAAGGCAGTGGCAGAGCTGGGCAGTGAGATAGCAAGGTGGCAGCAGAGCCAGGCAGAGAGGCTAGGGTGAAAAAGGTCTGTGCTGGGGCTGGGGCAGTAAATCAATATCATGGTCTTCTGTTGATATGTGTTTTAGTATGTAAATTGCCTAACTGTCATTGCTCATTAAAAGTGCTGTCATATGGGTGGAAATGGGGTAAATATTGCATTTTATGAATACTAGCAGATGTGACTTAAATGGGGCCTGTGTGCTGTTTAGCCCTGCCTTATTCTTTGTATTCATGCCCGTCTGTATCAAAGAAGTTATTTGCATATATTTGCAACCACACTTAAGTTGTGGCCCTTGGCATGTGCTGTGGGTATCATTGTTGCCCCCAGGGCTTCCAAAGTTGAGTGGCCCTATCCTAGAGAGTAGGGAGGGAGCTGTTTCTCCAAGCACACTGAAGACGCAAGAAGGTATTTAAGCCCCGCTCCACAACTTCAGGAAAGTGAGGGAGATCACACATTTGTGATGGAGGAGAGGAAAACATAAAAAGGCCATACTGGATCAGGTGTGTGGTTTCTCTAGTCCAGTATCCTATCTCCTGTGGTTGCCAGCACCAGATACTTCAGAAGATGCAGAAGTGGTATAAGGGAGAAAAGACACATAAGGGAAGAGAAGGTTTCCAGAAGCTCAGGTATTATTTGTTAATCTGAACATTAGGACTCAAATACATTTGCACACTTGGGAATGGGGAATTCCCTTAAGTCTAGCCTAGAATAGGATCTCAGTCTGAGAATTAGGAGGGTGAACAAAAGCCATAGAGCCATGTTTTTTATCCTTTTGACATTGGCCTTTATAAATCCATCCACATCTGTGGAGACAACTCCATCTGGATTTCAAGGTAAGGGGCAATTCTACCTTGCCAGACCCTTTGAGGGAGCAATAGGAAGTTATTGGACAAGCCGGTCAGACCTTGATGAATCAAGAATGTCTAGGAGACAAGTCATACAGCTCCTGCAGTCTTTGGAATCTGTTGGTAGGAAGAGGTGGTCCACACTGCTTTCTCATGTCCGTATGTTATTTCCATTTGCTGCATGACTAAGATTAATAAACTAAGAAAATAATTAATAAATTAAGCAAATAATTCTGGACTTTTTCCATACCGTCTTACAGCACCTAGACATCTTACTGTGAGAGTTGTATGAACCTGTCCTTCACAACAGACAGGCCAAGTTGTCTGCCTTCACTGTAACAAACACAAGTCAGCATGTATATGTGTGGAGGTGGACAGGAGGAAGGATGGAAAGGATTATAAAGTAAAATTGATTGCTGTGAACTGTAGTTGATGGGAGGCGGGACGAGAATTAAGAGAATATGCTACACTGTGAACTACTCATGACTTCTCTAGTGACATTTATGATGAACATAAAAAAATAAGAATGGCCATACTGGGTCACATCAAAGCTCTATCTAGTTCACTATCCTGTCTTCTGACAGTAGCCAGTGCCAGATGCCTCAGAGAAAATGAACAGAACAGGCAATCATCCAGTGATTCATCCTGTCACCCATTCCCAGTTTCTGACAGAGGCTAGGGACAATAGTAATTGATGGACCTGTCCTCCATGAATTGATCTAGTTTATCTAGTTTTTTTAACCTTATTATCAGGGCTCGCCAAGGGGCGGTGAGCCCCTCTCACCAGCTGTGCGGAACCGCACACTGCTCATGCGCAGACTGCGCTGTGCAACTGCACCGGGCTAAAATCTATTCGCCACAGGCGAGTAGATTACATTAATTGTTGAGCCCTGATTATTATAGTCTTGGCCTTCTCAACATGCTTTGGCAAAGAGTTCCACAGATTGACTGTGTGTTGTGTGAGTAAGTACTTTTTTTTTTTTTAAACAAAATACAGGACTATGTAGCACTTTAAAGACTAACAAGATGGTTTATTAGATGATGAGCTTTCGTGGGCCAGACCCACTTCCTCAGATCAAATAGTGGAAGAAAATAGTCACAACCATATATACCAAAGGATACAATTTTAAAAAATAAACACATATGAAAAGGACAAATCAAATTTCAGAACAGAAGGGAGATGTGTGGGGGGGGGGAGAGGTAAATGTCTGTGAGCTAATGGTATTGGAGGTGATAACTGGGGAAGCTATCTTTGTAATGGGTGAGATAGCTAGAGTCTTTGTTGAGCCCCCCGCATAGAGTGTCGAATTTTAGCATGAATGACAGTTCAGAGGATTCCCTTTCAAGTGCAGTTTTAAAAGGCTTCTGAAGCAGGATGCAAGTAATTAAGTCGTTGAGATAGTGTCCTTTCTGGTTGAAATGGCAAGAAACTGTTTTTTCTTTGTGATCCTGTCTAATATCTGTTTTGTGGGCATTGATCCTTTGGCGAAGTGTCTGAGAGGTTTGTCCAATGTACATAGCAGACTGACACTTTTGGCACATGATAGCATAAATTATATTTCTGGAGGCGCAGGAATATGTATTCTTGATCTTGTAACTCACTTGGTTAGGTCCAATAATGGTATCAGCAGAGTGAATATGTGGACAAAGCTGGCAACGGGATTTGTTGCAAGGGAAGGTACCAGGGTTGGTATTAGTGTGGTATGTCCTGTGGTTGTTGGTAAGAATCATCTTGAGATTAGGTGGTTGTCTATAGGGGTATGTCTACACTACCCTCCTAATTCGAAGTAGGAGGGTAATGTAGGCATACCGCACTTTCAAATGAAGCCTGGAATTTGAATTTCCCGGGCTTCATTTGCATGAAGCCGGCCGGCACCATTTTTAAATGCCGGCAGTTCGAACCCCGTGCCGCGCGGCTACACGCGGCACGGAGTAGCTAGTTTGGATTAGCTACTAAGACATTTACTTCTCCCCCCCCCCGTATCCCCCTTCTGTTCTGAAATTTGATTTGTCTTTTTCATATGTGTTCATTTTTTAAAATTGTATCCTTTGGTATATATGGTTGTGACTATTTTCTTCCACTATTTGATCTGAGGAAGTGGGTGTGGCCCACGAAATCTCATTATCTA
Source organism: Pelodiscus sinensis (assembly GCF_049634645.1). Classification (NCBI taxonomy): domain Eukaryota; kingdom Metazoa; phylum Chordata; order Testudines; family Trionychidae; genus Pelodiscus; species Pelodiscus sinensis. The sequence goes on from NC_134722.1 coordinate 32,324,120, forward strand.
ATAAACCATCTTGTTAGTCTTTAAAGTGCTACATAGTCCTGTATTTTGTTTCAGATACACCAGACTAACACGCTACAATTCTATCACTATTCTTTTTTTTGTTTGTTTTAAATCTGCTATCTAGTAATTTCACTTGATGATCTCTAGTTCTTGTGGAATGAAGATAAGTAAATTGCACTTCCTTATCTGCCTTCTCTAACTAGTCATGTTTTTATAGACCTTTATCTTATCTCTCCTCCCTCCACCCTTAGTCATCTTTTTTCCAAGATGAAAAGTCCCAGTCTTATTAATCTCTTCTCGTATGGAAGTTGTTTCACACCCCTAGTCATTTGTGACCCTTTTTCGTACCTTTTCCAATTCCAGTTTATCTTTTTTTTGAGATGGGATAACCACCTTTGCATGCAGTATTCAAGATATGTGTGTAACACAGATTTATACAGAGACAATGTGATATTTTCTGTCTTATTATCTATTGCATTCTTAATGTTTCCCAACATTGTTTGCTTTCTTTGACTGCTGCAACCTACCGAATGAGTATCTTCAGAGAACAGTCCCCAATGACTTCAAAATCTCTTTCTTGAGTGGGCAAGTAGTGAGCTTTTTTGTTGTGCTTGTGGGTGGCCCCTTATTGATTTTTCTGTCAGACAGTGGCACCTGACCAAAAACAGTTCCCCACCACTGATAGAGCACCTACTCTTTGCATTTGTCACAGCAGAGAATATGGTCCCAGCTTTTCAATGCATACACCTGTGCATAACCTGTGCATAACCAATGATAATGACAGGAAGCTGACTAAAGGAATGGTGCATTCGATGCTCAACATTTTTATCAGCTGATGACACTGATGCTTCCCAGTGATGCTCAGGGAAGAGCTTGCAAATGAGTATAGTGCCTGAGATTTGCCTCAAGAGAAATCTATGCCATCTCAAGGAGTTTTATTATGACTTAATATCGGGGTTTGAGGAGAACGAACTCCTAACTTGAAAACTTACTAACACACAAATAAGGTTGGTAAATCCTTAAAATCCTACCAGCAATGTAAGTATCAAAGCCTAATAAATCAGCAGAAAAAAAATCTGTTCACATAGAGATTGAAGATTATACTACATTATGTCACAAACCGAAGTTGGGTTGGCAACTACTTACAAGTGAAGCCTAATTACATTTACAAAGAAAGCTTGCAAATAGTTAAAAATTGTTCTGCAAAGACCTACAATAAATGGACCAAATGACTTCACATGATTATATATATCCAATGCAGTGATATTGTACACAACTTAAGCCACATGTTTGTACAGGAGATTATATTAAACTCCATCTGTTTTAACCATTTTTAATGTTATAAATTAAGAAAACATCAAAAATGTCAGGAAACAGCGAACATTTCTTTGTTGTCTTTCAGCTCTATATTTATTAGACAAGTTTGTTATCAAACTATTCCTCCAAACATGAAAAGAACAGCAGGCCTTTTGGAAGGCCAGATGGCTGCTGTGGTTTTGAAACATGTTCTGGAAGGGTTATATAGTTTACATTTTTCTTTTTCATAAAGAATCGTGTGGGACGCGGCATGGTTCTCACAGAAACAAAACTGCTACAAAAGAGCCAAAGGATGGGGGGAACTACTAGATGACATTAAAGAAAAGAAAATTATCGGTGTCATTCAATATAGGAGACCTTTTTTCAAGGAAGGAAAAAAGAAAAGTTTAGATGCAGGAAAACAGAAAGTAGTCAAGATATAGGGAAATATATGAGTAATGCTTTTAGAAGTGGTCAAAGCATTTTTGACTAACTAAAATTGTTGGAATATGCTTTTCCCAAAGCACTAATGTTTCAAAGACACTGCAGTTTCAATGAAAATTTTTTCAAAAAGGAAGAAAAAAAGGGAAATAATGGAATCATAGAATATTAAACTGGAAAGGACCTCGAGAGATCATCAAGTCCAATCCTCTGCTTTCATATCAGGATGAAGCATATCCCTGTTAGATGTCTGTCTAGCCTGCTCTTAAATATCTCCAGTGATGGAGATTCCACAACCTCCCTAGGCAATTTATTCCAGTGTTTAACCATCCTGACAGGTAGGAAGCTTTTTCCTAATGTCCAAACTAAACCTTCCTTGCTGCAGTTTAAGCCAATTGCTTCTTGTCCTATCATCAGAGGCCAAGGAGAACAATTTCCCCCACTCCTCCCTGTGGCACCCTTTTAGACACTTGAAAACCGCTATCACGTCCCCTCTTATCTTCTCTTTTCCAAACTAAACAAGCCCAATTCCTTTAGTCTTTCCTCACAGCTCATGTTTTATAGACCTTTAATCATTCTTGTTACTCTTCTCTGGACCATCTCCAATTTCTCCACATCTTTCTTGAAATGCGGTGCCCAGAACCGGACACAATACATCACCTGAGGCCTAATCTGTGCAGAGTAGAGAAGAAGAATGACTTCTCATGTCTTGCTCACAACACTCCTGTTAATACAGCCCAGAATCATGTTTCCTTTTTTTGCAAATGTGTCACACTGTTGACTCATATTTAGCTTGTAGTCCACTACGAACCCTACATCCCTTTCTGCAGCACGCCTTCCTAGACTGTCAGTTCCCATTTTGAATATGGGACCGGTTCTGTTCAATATTTCTTCAACAATTTAGATGGTGGAATAGGTAGTACGCTTATTAAAATTGCAGATCATACCAAGCTGAGAGGGGCTGCAACTGCTTTGGGGAGGATAGGGTCATAATTCAAAACTCAAGAAATGGTCTGAGGTAAACAGGATGAACTTTAATAAGGAAAAATGCAAACTACTCCACTTAGAAAGGAACAATCTATAACAAATAGGGAGAAACTGATTTAAAATTTGAAAGTGGAAGTCAGCTTATATGAAAGTGATCATGAAATCAAATCTAGAACAGCTCCCCCCCAGTAGCTTTCTAAACCTTCTAAAATAAAAAATTGTCTCCAATGCCATTCAAGAATCTGTGCCCTGCTGTGTTAGTTTCCCAACATATATCCGGATAGTTGAAGTCCCCCATCACCACCAAATACTGTGCTTTGGATGATTTTGTGAGTTGTTTAAAAAAAACCTCATCCACCTCTTCTGCCTAGTCGGTGGTCTGTAGTAGATCCCTAGCAAGACATCACCCTTGTTTTTTTTACCCCTTTTAGCCTAACCCAGAGACTCTCAACAAGTCTGTCTCCTATGTCCATCTCCATCTCAGTCCAAGTGTAAACATTTTTAATATATAAGGCAACACCTCCTCCCTTTTCCCCCCCAACTGTCCTTCCTGAGTAAGCTGTATCCTTCTATGCCAATATTCTAATAGTATGTTTTATCTCTGTGATACTAATTATATCATAGTAGTGTTTATTTATTAGCACTTAAAGTTCTTCCTACTTATTACCCATATTTCTTGTATTTGTATCCTGGCATCTAAGATATTGATTTGATTTTGCCTCCCAGTTCTGCCTTGTCCTTCCTTTATGTCTGCTATTATAGCCCATGCTCCCTCCCATTTCTGACCCATTTCCCTTGTCTCCATGATTTTCACTTACCTGTGGGCTTTGGGCTTTTATGACTGTGTCTTTCATGCTACAGCTTGGTGGTTGGGGCACTGTCCTGGGAGGTGGGAGATCACAGTTCAAGACCCACTTTTCAGGCTGGAACCCTAACCATTAGCCCATACCCACTCTAATTTCACAAATTAAAAAACCCTATTCTGATTTAGAAAATGTGGTCTAAGTATCTTTTCATTCCAATGTGGGAACAAAAACACTTCAAATCCTCAAAAGTTGCCATGAAATTGAAATGTCTTTCTCCAGCCATCTGTCGTCCTGAAATCTTTGAGGGAAGAGGCTTACAAAAAGACTGAAGGTATGGAAAGGAAAGAGGAAATGGTGAATGGAACAAAGAAAAGAAGCACTTGTAATTGCTTCCCTGCTTTAGCTACAATGCCATGTATGCCCTCAGAAGTATTTTATGTCACTGAATGATTTTTTCCTCTTAAAAAACTTGCATGATATTGCTGAATTTCCACCTCAAGGACTTTCTTAGAAGTGAGGGCCTCCACAAATAATTATTTATCTTGGAGTAGGTAGAACTTCTTTTACAAAGAAGAACATAAACGAAGAAAGAAATAAAAGGGGTAGACGTTTTTAATTTCTCCAAACGTGAATTTTCTTTCTGCCATGATTTTTCATCTCAGTAAGTCACCCAGGGAAAGGATATGAATATGGATTTCAGGAGATGCCCCAGGAATACTTTTGATCAGCGGGATGTTTGAGGCTAACAAGATTTATCTCTTTATACGCATGGCAATACCAACAGAACAATAATTCTTTTTTACAATTACAATTGACCATCACCATTGGATAAAATGCAGATGTGATAAACTGTGTGATATCTGATAGGCTGTATGTAACACATTGCTTTTTCCATGCAACCTCCTCCAGTACCATTGCCCTTCTCATGAAATTTCCCCCATCAAAAATCAAACGGCCAAAGATCTCAGGCATCCGTCAGGAGCAGTGACAACCTTACGTCTGGATACATACAAATTCACTGCATTCCAATGGGATAATTACTTCTGAGATACCTCCTGCCTCTGGAAGCCCCAAGACACCACACTTCAAATTCCTGATATCTTGATATATAGAAAATCAATTTCAGGTGGTTTGTGAGTATTTTAAAATTCACTGGTTATAATTTTCATGTCTCATGAAAGTTGGGTTCACTTCTTTCCACCTATGAGATTTCTAATAATGCTTTCAGTTTGATAGTCCACTGGTCCTTGCACAATAGGAACATAAAGGCTGTGTGTGTTGGCCAGGTTACAAGGGATGAACGGGACAGCTCCTTGCACACTCTCACAGGGCTGGGCAAAGCCTCGTACCTTACTGTATTAATTTACAAAGATTCATATGTTAAAATACATAGGTGCAATCATTGCTAAACAACTCATGAGAATGTGCAGTGAAGAGTGTATTGCCTTATGTTTGGGATGGCTGTTTTGTTCCCAAGGAATGAACCACTATGCAGATTATATTGGACTTCCCAAATGAATGCCAAGAAAATGTTGTTAATCCCATAAACCATCATGATCTCTATCAAGTGTTCTTAAAACTACAATATCCACCTGGGAAAGTGAAGAAAAAGATTGACAGAGCCAGGTGATTACTCCAAAGTCACCTACTACAGGACAGACCCAACAAAGAAAGCAAGAGAACATCATAGCCCCCCAGCTAGAACCACTCCAGTGCATCAACACAAATCTACAATCTATCATAGATGACAATCCCACATTCTTACAAACTCATAGATTGTACCCCCACCACACCTGAAAGAATACTCACCACCAACTACATATCATACAACAGAAACACTAGCCCAGGAACCAATCCCTGCAACAAAACCCGGCATTGCTCACTTTGTCCACCCTGATTAAATTGGCTTTGTTAGCACTGGTCCTCCACATAGTAATGTAACACACCATCCTTGTATGTATGTATATATCCCTTGACAAATGGAAGAGTCCACTTCATGCATCTGATGAAGTGGACTCCTGACAAGGGAAGCTTATGCACAAATAAATTTGTTAGCCTTTAAGGTGCAACAGGACTCCTAGGGTGTGTCTAGACTATAGGATTTTGTCGACAAAAGTCTTTGTCAGCAAAAGCCTTGCAGGAGGAATAATGGTAGTTCAAATTAGGAGCTTTAATTTGAATTACCTAGTCCGTGTCGCGCGTAGCCATGGGCAGGTAGTTCGAACTACGGGCATTTAAAAATGGTGCCCACCCAGGAACATGAAAATGAAGCCCGGGATATTTAAATCCCAGGCTTCATTTGCAAGTTCAAATGCCTACATTAGCCACCCTAGTTTGAACTAGGGTGGCAG